>NW_007754790.1:5332-7820 GCF_000696425.1 Galeopterus variegatus | reverse complement strand
TGGCTGTTACAAGTTGACTCCAGTCCCAAAGTTGTCTGCTTGAAAAGTACATCATAGCTCCTTAGAGTGCAACAAAAAGAAGCTGTTACTGTGCACAGCATCCAGAAGACATTCATGCAGTTACTACAGATAATAAATTGTCCTCATTCATATACTTATGGACTGCATGGCTGACCCATACTGGGGCCCAAACTTAAACCCTGTGATTCTTGCTGAATAAGGATATTTGGTTTCGAAACCAAGAAATGAAAGAAGACACTTCTACTGATTACAATTACAAGGAAATATTAATGATATTAATGTTTGTATTAAGTTATTAAGCATTTTTTTGTTTTTAAAAAAGGTAGACACCAGTAAGAGTTCAAAGACAAGCAGATTTCTCCTAGAAGTAGGACAGATTTCTTCACCTCACACCAGCACCTTAGAGAGGTATAGTAATGTGGCCGAGCACATTCTCATTAATGCTGTGCACCAAGGAAGGCCCGAGAGAGGTGTGAAGCTTTAGAAAAACTGTTATAACAAATAGACTTAAAATGCACTGTGTACTACTGGACTTATTTATGTATATGTATGCTAACTTTTATGTATTATATATGTTTAGTACAGCTGAAGTTTTGCAAATATAATGTGAATGGTAATGTTTGCATTATAAACATTTTGACATTGCATTCAAATTGCACATGAAACAAACATTTGTTTTTTAACTCCAAAATAATCCAGGAAGGTTCAGATTTAAACACCGTGAAGAAGACTTGCATGAATCCATGTTTATGAATATTAATTTGAGTATTTTATCAGGCTGAAAAACAAGCATATCATAAGCTCCTTTAGGGCAAGTGCTGTGTCCTAATCACTGTGTCTCACACTGAGTGGTGCCTAGCACATAGCAAGTAGTCAACACAATATCATGGGAACAATAGTAAAGACTTTAACTTTCAGAAACTGTTCCTAAAAGAAATGAAAATTATTTCATCAACCTACAAGAATTTTTGAGGAACTATTTATTAACTAATGAGCAGTAACTTCTGCCAGAAAATTTCTTTAATTGTCTTTGTATTAAAATGAAAGCACAGCTATGGGGGTTGCACTTATTTGCTTTTTAATATTATGAAATTACACAAGCAAAAGGCCATTGAACTTTGGTGGGAATTATGTTGAGTCTGTAGATCACTTTGGGATAGTACTGTCATCTTAACCAATATCATTGTCTTTGAGTCCATGAGCACAGAATGTCTTTCCATTTATTTAGGTCTTTAATTTCTTTCAGCAATGTTTTGTAATTTTCAGTGCTTCTAATTTTCAATTTCCCTGGTTAAATTTATTCATAGTTACTTTATTCCTTTGGATGCTATTGTAAAAGGAGTTGTTTTTCCTAATTTCCTTGTTGGATTGTTCATTGCTGGTGTATATAAACACAGCTGGCTTTGTGTGTTCTCCTGTAACTTTGTTGAATTAATTTATTAGCTCTAGTAATTATTTTGTGTATTTGTATTTTTCTATACAGGTATAGGATGATATCATCTGTGAATAGATAGTTTTACTTCTTTTCCAGTTTGAATGCCTTTTATTTATTTTTCTTGTCTAATTGATCTGGCTAGAACACCCGTACAGTGTTGAGTAGCAGTGGTGAGAGCAGGCATCCTTGTCTTGTTCCTGAGCTTGGGGGAGAGTTTCCATCTCCCCCCATTGAGTGTGATGTTAGCTGTGGGTTTTTGTAAATGTCCTTTATCATCTTGAGAAAGTTTCTTCTATTCCTAGTTTGCTGAATGTTTTTATTAGGTAATGGTATTGAATTTTGTTAATGCTTTTGCTGCATTAAGATGAACTTGTGGTTTTTCTCCTTTGTTCTATTAATGTTGTGTGTAACATTGATTGATATTTGTATGTTGAACCACTCTTGCATTGCTGGGATAAATGCCACTTGGCCATGGTAAGTTATCCTTTTAATATGCTGTTGGTTTCTGTTTGTTAGTGATTTTGTTGATGATTTTTACATCAATAAGAGATACTGGTCTCTTAAGTTTGCTTTTTTCTTGTCTGGCCTTGGCATCTGGGTATTGCTGGCCTCATAGAATGAATTAGGAACTTTTTTCTCCTCTGATTTTTTTTTTTTGGTAAGAGTTTGAGAAGGATTGGTATTAATTCTTCTTTACAGTTTTTGTCGAATTCACCAGTGAATTCACCAGTTTCTGATTGCTGATTAAGTCTCTGCTTGTTATGGATCTCCTCAGGTTTTCTATTTCTTCTTGAGTCAGTTTTGATACTTTGTGTGTTTTTAGAAATTCGTCTATTTCATCTAGGTTGTCTAATGTCTTGGTATTTTTATTTTTGTAAAGTTAGTGGTAATATCACCACTTTTTTTTTTTAGGCATGTGCAGTAGAGAGAAGGGGGAAGGATGCGGATGAGGAGTTATTTCTGTGACTGATGGTGAACAGTCAATTGAGAGAACTTGCTACCTTTGGACCAGCTTTATTTCTTCTTTTTTTA
>NW_007754790.1:2021-4839 GCF_000696425.1 Galeopterus variegatus | reverse complement strand
ATTCACCAGTTTCTGATTGCTGATTAAGTCTCTGCTTGTTATGGATCTCCTCAGGTTTTCTGTTTCTTCTTGAGTCAGTTTTGATAATTTGTGTGTTTTTAGAAATTCGTCCATTTCATCTAGGTTGTCTAATGTCTTGGTATTTTTATTTTTGTAAAGTTAGTGGTAATATCACCACTTTTTTTTTTAGGCATGTGCAGTGGAGAGAAGGGGTAAGGATGCGGATGAGGAGTTATATCTGTGACTGACGGTGAACAGTCAATTTAGAGAACTTGCTACCTTTGGACCAGCTTTATTTCTTCTTTTTTTTAAATTGAATCATAATTGATTATACATATTCTTTGGTTCAGTGTTGACATATGTTGATCAAATCAATATTATTAGCATACATATTGTTACAAATCATACTCATTCTTTATGTCCTTTGTCCAATCTCTCCTGTCCCCCTCCCTGCTCTGATTATCCTAGATTTCTTCTCTCCTTCTGAAAGAGTAATTGTTACTCTTGATTTGTTGCCTAGATGTTCTGTCCACTGTTGAGAAAGGTGTGTTTAGGTCCCCCAATATTATCGTAGAGCAGATGCTTCTTCTATCACTCTGGAATGGGCTTTGTGGGGAGAGGCATCCTCTTCTTTTCTTTGGTTTCCACTGGTGACCCTCCTTGTGACAATGCACTCGAGTGGGTGGCAGGCCATCTGCATGGTGGTTGTGATGTCTAGACAATTTTGCAGCAGCCATGGCTATTGAGGTGGCTGTGGAGGGCCACTCACATGGAAGTAGTGTTTTTGGCATGCTCCTTGCCTAGTTGTGGGAGGAGGGGCCAGTCCCTGACTTCATGCCTCAGGACCCTGGGTGGGCCCCGTGGCAGTGGTGGCATGCCTGGTTGCAGGAGGCGGGGCTGGTCCCCGGCTCCATCTGTTTTCACATTCTAAGTTGTTGTGGAGCAGTTAGGTGGGAGGGGGAGAAGGGAAGGGGAAAGAAAATAGGGTGGGAGAAGGAGTGAGGAAGCGGGGCATGGTTGAGGCCCATGCCCCCCCCATTCCTACACAGAAGATGGGGGTCTTCCAGTGGTGGCTTGGTCATGGCTGGGATGAATGCAGATGTCAGGGGGGTGTGGCTGAAGCTCTTGGCCTCCCACTGCCCTGTCTGAGGAGATCAGGGGGCTTCCAGTGGTGGTTCAGTGATTGTTGCTGGGCTGGTTGCAGATGTTGGGGAGGTGTATCCAAAGCACTCAGCCCCCCACTGCCCCTGCTCAGGAGCCTGGGGTGTTTCTTGGGGTGGGTTGGTGGTCATTGCTGGGCTGGTTGTGGGTGTTGGGGGGGGCATGGCTGAGGCCTGAGGCCCCACACTGCCTGGTTAGGGAGCTCAGGGTGCTTCCTGGGGCAGTTCAGTGATTGTCACTGGGCTGGGTGCAGGTGTCAGGTGTGTGGCTGGGGCCCTTGTCCCCCCACCGTCCCAGTTCAGGAGACCAGGGCACTTCCTGTGGCAGCTTGGTGGTCATTGCTAGGCTGGTTGTGGTTGTCAGGAGCCATGGCTGAGGCCCCTGGCCCTCCCTGCTCCCTGGCTTGGGGGCCCGGGGGGCTTCCAGTCCTTCTAGGTTTTATAGGTGTTCTTTGGTGATGTGAGACCTTTACTAGTTAATATCATACTTTGTCTCTGTTTTGTGGGTATTTTGGTTTTTTTCTTTCAGTTTTGTGTTGGATTATTCACTGTTCCCACTACTTAAGCTCTGCCCTGTAACTAATTTGTTGTACTTTGCTTACTTCTAAAATAGGGGAACTCCCTGTGAGGACCAGCACTTGAGCTGTGTGGTTGAGCTAAATTGCTGCTTTGCTGCTGATTCCCTGGGGAAGGCTTTCTGTGCAGCTCAGGTTTTAATGGTTGACTTTGTAGGTACTTCCAGGTCTTGTGAGATACTGTGCACCTGGGTTGTGTAGAAACTCTGGTCTGGACCTGAGTCTTTTCAGCAAACTGTTCCCCCTGCAGTTCTATATTCCTAAATCAGTCTATACAGAGTGGATCTGTGCTGATTGCAGGGAAGATCAGCTGTCCTTGCTGTGCCCCGATGTTCCCCTGGTGGGCCCATCTCCCCCACTGCCTGCACTCCAAACACTTCCCATGGGGCAGGCCATGCGCTGGTCCATTGCGATGAGTCACCAGACTCTGAGTGGCTCCTTTTTTCTGTTGCTGTGGCCCCTCACTCTTATGTGGGTCCAGTAGTCCTGCTGGCCTGAGGGCCAACAAAGCCCTCCTCTCCCCTGCCACCTCCAAGAAACTTCATACGAAGGACACAGCTGTGGTTTTGCCAGCTCTTGCTCCATGCACTCACCAGTTCCAGCCTTGAAGCAGCTGGGGCTTGAAGTGGTAGGAGCAGTCCTTTCTTTCTCTCATTGTAGCTTCTCATGCCTTCATGCACTTTGTAGGTCTCTCCTCCCCTTCCCCTGAGCATTAGCAGCCCCAGGTTGGCAATCTTTGCTTTCTAATAGTTGTAAATTGGTTGCTTTGTGGGAGAGAGTGACACTGGTGACTGTCTATTCCGCCATCTTGACTGGAAGCCCAGACCAGCTTTATTTCTGATATTAGTTATTTGTATTTTCTTTCTTTTTCTTAATCTGGGTTAATTTTTTTTTTTTTTTTTAGTTTAATCTAGCTAAAGATGTGTCAATTCTATCAGCCTCTTCAAATAACCAATTTTTGGTTTTGATGAATCTCTGTGTTTTTTGTACTATGTTTCGTTTATCTTTGCTCTAATCTTTCCTTAGTTTGCTAGCTTTGGGTTTTATTTGCTCTTTTTTTTTTTTTTTTTTTTTTTTTTTTTT
>NW_007754790.1:0-1031 GCF_000696425.1 Galeopterus variegatus | reverse complement strand
TTTTAATTCCTTAAATGTGGAGTTAAGTTATTCATGTTCAGTTGTTCTTTCTTCATGTAGTCGTTAAAGCTGTACATTTCCCTGTGACCACTGCTTTCAGTGCGTTCCTTAATTTTGGTATGTTGTGTTTTTTTTTCATTTGTCTGAAACTATTTTCTAATTTCCCTCATAATTTCATCTTGGACTAATTGGTTGTGAGTTCAGTAAATGTGGAAATTAAAGTGTGTTTCATTTCCATACATTTGGGCTTTTTCCGTTTTGCTGCTTCATTGAGTTCTAGCTTCATTGCATTTTGGTCAGAGAAGATACTTCGTAAAATTTCAATCTTTTTAAAGTTTATTAAGACTTGATTTGTGGCATAATATAAGGTCTGTTCTGGAGAATGTCTCATGTGCACTTAGAGAAAATTATGTTCTGCTCCTGTTGGGTGGAGTGTCTGTATATGTCCCTTGGGTCTAGTTAGTTTATAGTGTTGTCCAAGACTATTTCCTTACTGTTCTTCTGTCTAGATGTTCTATCCATTTTTGAAATTGGGGTATTGAGGTCTTCAGCTGTTGTCACAGATCTGTTTCTCCCTCCAATTCTGTCAACGTTTGCTTCATATATTTTGAGGGTCTGCTGTTTGATGTCTGTATCTTCATANGTGCACCAAGGAAGGCCCGAGAGAGGTGTGAAGCTTTAGAAAAACTGTTATAACAAATAGATTTAAAATGCACTGTGTACTGCTGGACTTATTTATGTATATGTATGCTAACTTTTATGTATTATATAGGTTTAGTACAGCTGAAGTTTTGCAAATATAATGTGAATGGTAATGTTTACATTATAAACATTTTGACATTGCATTCAAGTTGCACTTGAAAGAAACATTTGTTTTTCAATCCCAAAATAATCCAGGAAGGTTCAGATTTAAACACCATGAAGAAGACTTGCATGAATCCATGTTTGTGAATATTAATTTGAGTATTTTATCAGGCTGAAAAACAAGCATATCATAAGCTCCTTTAGGGCAAGTGCTGTGTCCTAATCAC
>NW_007754789.1:0-7821 GCF_000696425.1 Galeopterus variegatus | reverse complement strand
TGGATATTAATCCATTGTTGGATGTATCATTTGCAAATATATTCTCCCATTCTGTAGATTGTGTTTTCACTCTGTTGATTGTTTTCTTTGCTGTGTAGAAAGTTTTTAGTTTGACATTACTCCATTTATTTATTTTTTCTTTTGCTGCTTGTACCTTTGGGATCTTACTTGTAAAGTCTTTGCCCAATCCTACTTCCTGAAGTGTTTCACCTATGTTTTCCTTTAGTAGTTTTAGAGTTTTGGGTCTTATACTTAAGTCCTTAATCCACTTTGAATTGATTTTGGTATATGATGAGAGGTGCAGGTCTAATTTCATTCTTCTACATATGGATGTCCAATTTTCCCAACACCATTTATTAAAGAGGCAGTCTTTTCCCCAATATATGTTCATGTTGTCTTTGTCAAAGATCAGTTGCCTGTAAGTAAACTTTCTTGGTTCTCTATTCTGTTCCATTGGTCCAAGTGTCTGATTTTATGGCATCACCATGCTTTTTTGGTTACTATAGCTTTGTAGTATAATTTGAAGACAGGTAGTGTTATGCTTCTGGCTTTATTTTATTTTATTTATTTATTTATTTATTTATTTGACTCAGGATTGCTTTGGCTATTTGGGGTCTTTTATTGTTCCATATGAATATTAGGATCATTTTTTCTATTTCTGCAAAGAATGTCATTGGTATTTTGATGGGGATTGCATTAAATCTGTTAGATCGCTTTTGGTAGTATGAACATTTTCTCAGTGTTGATTCTTCCAATCCAAGAGCACGGAATGTCTTTCCATCTCTTTATGTCATCTTTACTTTCTTTCAGATGTGTTTTGTAGTTCTCTTTGTAGAGATCCTTCATCTCCTCGATTAAATTGATTCCTAAGTATTTTATTTTTGGGTGATTATTGTAAATGGGCTTACTTTCTTGATTTTTTTTCTGCTACTTTGTGATTGGAGAATAAAAATACTACTAATTTAGGGTGTTGATTTTGTATTCTGGAACATTACTGGAATTGTTTATCAGCTCTAAGAGTTTTTTTGTAGAGTCTTTAGGTTTCTCTATATACAAAATTGTGTCATCTGCAAAAAGGGGCTGTTTGACTTCATCTTTTCCAATCTGGATGCCCTTTATTTCTCTCTCTTGCCTGATTGCTCTGGCTAGTACTTCCAACACTATGTTAAATAGGAGTGGTGAGAATGGGTGTTCTTGACTTGTTCCTGTTCTTAAGGGAAAAGCTTTCAGCTTTCAGCTTTGCCCCATTCAGGATGATATTGGGGGTGGGTTTGTCATATATGGCTTTTATTAGTTGAGATACTTTCCTTCTATACCCAATTGGGTGAGAGTCTTAATCATGAAGGAATGTTGAATTTTGTCAAATGTTTTTTCTGCATCTATTGAGATAATCATATGGTTTTTGACCTTGATTTTGTTGATGTGATATATCACATTTATTGACTTGAATATGTTGAACCATCCTTGTCTCCGTGGGATGAATCCCACCTGATCATGGTGTATAATTTTTTCATGTGTTGCTATATTCTGATTGCTAGTATGTTGTTGAAGACTTTTGCATCTGTGTTCATCAGAGATACTAGCCTGCAGTTTTGTTTTTTTGTTGTATCTCTGTCTGGTTTTGGTATTGAGGTGAAGCTGGCCTTATAGAATGAATTTGGAAGAGTGGCCTGTGTTTCAATTTTTTGGAATAGTTTGAAGAGAATTTGTATTAATTCCTCTTTAAATGTTTGGTAGAATTTAGCAGTAAAACCAATTGGTCCTGGGCTTTTCTTTGCTGGGAGGCTGCTGATTACTGCTTCAATCTCATTGCTTGTTATTTGTCTGTTCAAGTTTTCTATTTCTTCTTGGTTCAGTCTTGTATGTATGTGTCCAGAAATTTATCCATTTCCTCCAGGTTTTCAAATTTGTTGGTGTATAGTTGTTTGTAATAGTCTCTAATGATTCTTTGTATTTCTGTGGTTTTGGTTGTAATGTCTCCTTTTCCATTTTTGATTTTTGGTTTTGAGTCTTTTCTTTTTTAAATTATTTTGTTGTTGTTGTTGTTGTTGTTAACCTATCTAATGGTTTGTCTATTTTGTTTATGTTCTCAAAAAAAAAGACTTTTTCATTTCATTGATCTTTTGTATCATTTTGGGGATCTCTATATCATTTAGTTCTGCTCTGATCTTACGTATTTCTTTCCATCTGCTAACTTTGGGATCGAATTATTCTTGTTTTTCTAGTTCTTTGAGGTGTAACATTAGGCTATTTATTTGAAATCTTTCTATTTTTTGATATGTGTTTATTGCAATAAACTTTTTATTATTGCAATAAACTTTTGAAATATCACAGAGTTTTTGATATGATGTGTCTTTGTTTTCATTGGTTTCAAGAAATTTTTTGATTTCCTGTTTAATTTCTTCTTGGACCCATAGGTCATTCAGGAGCCTCTTGTGTAATTTCCATGTATTTATATAGTGACGTGAGATTTGCTTGTTATTAATTTCTAGTTTTAATCCACTTTAATCTGAAATGACACTTGAAATCATTTTGATTTTTTTAAATTTGTTGAGACTTGATTTGTTACCTAACATGTGGCCTATCTTGGAGAATGTTCCATGTGCTGATGAGAAGAATGTATATTCTGTAGTTGTTGGATGAATTGTTCTGTAGATACCTGCCAGGTCCAATTGGTCCAAAGTGTAGTTGATATCCTGTGTTTCTCTGTTGATCTGTTGCCTGGATAATCTGTCCAGTGCTAAGAGAGGAGTGTTCAGTGCCCTACTATTATCATATTGGGATCTATCTCTTTCTTTACATCTAATAGTGTCTGATTTATATATCTGGGTGCTCTGGTGTTGGGTTCACACATATTTATGACAATTATGTCTTCTACCTGTATAGATCTTTTTATCATTTTATAGTGGCCTTCTTTGCCTCTTTTAATGGTTTTTGATTTAAAATCTATTTTGTCTGGTATAACAATAGCTACTCCTGATCATTTTTTATTTCTATTTGTGTGGTATATCTTTTTTTATCCCTTCGCTATTAGTCTGTGTGCATCTTTACAGGTGAGGAGGGTCTCTTGAAAACAGCATATTGTTAGGTCTAGCTTTTTAATCCAGTCAATCAGTCTGTCTTTTGAGTGGGAGTTTAATCCATTTACAATTCTGGTTGTTATTGAAAGGTATTGTCTTACTCCTGGCATCTTATCACTTTTAGTTTAGATGCTTTAAATATCTTTTGTTCCTTTTTCCCCTTTTATTATTCATCTTCACCATTTGTTGTTTTTTTGAGGTGGTAATATTTAGTTTCTTTTTCTTTCTCATTTGCATTTTTCTTTTACCAGTAAGTTTTATTCTTTCTTGTGTATTTGTGGTAATGATTATTCTTGCTTGGATTCCAAATGCAGGACTCCCTTGAGAATGTCTTACAGTGCTGGTCATGTGGTGGTGAACTCCTGCAGGTTTTGTCTGTCTGGGAAACACATTATTTTTCCTTCATTTCTGAAGGATAACTTTGCTGCATGCAATATTCTTGGCTGGTAGTTTTTTTCTTTTAGCATTTTGAATATGTCATCCCGTTTTCTTCTCACCTGTAGAGTTTCAGTTGAGAAGTCTGATGTTAGTCTGATGCAGGCTCCCTTATAAACTACTTGATGCTTTTCTCTTGCTGCATTTATGATTCTCTCTTTGTCTTTGAGCTTTGCCAGTTTGACTATAACATGTCTCAGAGAGGATCTTTTTGGATTGAATCAGTTTCATGATCTTGAGCTTCCTGGATCTGAAGGTCTGTGTCTCTCCCTATACCTGGAAGTTTTCCATTATCATTTTATTGAATAGGTTTTCAATGCCTTTACATTTCTCCTCCCCTCTGGAAGACCCATGATTCAGGTGTTTGTGCACTTAAGTTTGTCTGCTAGCTCTCTTAGACTTTCTTCATTTATCTAGAAAGCAGAACGATATAACACAATTCAGTTTCAAGAGCCATGAGGTGTGGTCAGAGTTGACTGATTGGACTGGAACGGCAATGCTGTAACCTGGAAGATTGTCAACAGTGGCGAGGTAGCAACAGTATCCCTGGGAGGTCAAGATCTGATGTAGCCAATTTGCCAGGAGCAGAAGGGGGTCAGTACCTCTTTCACTACAAGACAAATGACTGACTTTTGGCAGGAATCATAAGTCACAGTGGTGGCTTCTGCAGCAGGACATATAGATTTTATGTATGTCCTGTCTATGGTGGTGGATGTGTTGCCTTATCCATGCAATAATGGGTTCTAGTGGCAATGGTGGTGATCTAAATGGTGTAGGCTTAATTAGCAGCTTTCTCAGTCCCATGAGAAAATAGGTTCTTCTCATGGAAATCTACGTGAGTGACAAGCATGACTAGTTTCCACAGATCATAGCCCCAAAGAGGGGTGTCTTTAATATGGAAAGCATGTGTCACGTGCTTGCATTTGTCCATCCCTCAAGTGTCAGAGGGGCTCTCCCATTCGGGGCCTACAGCATATAGAAAGGTGCTATTGAGACATCACTCCACCTCTATAACAACCACCTGCCTCCCAGCACCCTCCCGGGTGGTCCAGAAGAAGGGGAAAGGGAAGTCTCTTACTAAAGTCTCTCCAAGTGGCAGATTGTACAGCTTTTTGGGTCATTGGTAGCAGCCAAGAGTCAGTAAAATATATAGCCCATTTCATTAAGGGGAATACTGGCCAGGGCTGAGAGGACTGCCTTGAGTTCTGTCCACTGAATAGAACAACCTCATCATTTTCAGTTCTGCAGAGCTGGCACTGAGTTTCAACAGATGCCACAGCCCAGTGGACACCATCAGGTTTCAGCTTAGCCAAACCATCAGTGACCAAGCCTAGGTACTTAGGGATTTATGAAGTCTGTTAACAGAAGCCTCCATTGAGCCAGTGGCTTTGCCTCAAGTGCAGAGTGGGGGATGAAGTTTTTCTCAGAGGGTAGCTGCCACTTTGTCACATGAAATCAAGAGCTGCTTTCTTGACTATATCATTTCCACTTAATAAGTGAAGCTTGTTGGGCCCTTCCCATCTTGTTAGTCATTGAGTCTGCATTGACCCCAAATGAGAGTATCACAAGGCCTCCAATTTCAACAAGAGCTTAGTAGGAGGTTAATAGTTTCCTTTTTATTTTTTAAAGGAGTGTACTTGTTGTACTACTGCCTTGGACAGGTGGTGATAATGCACTGGAAAATGGCCTAAGTCATTAGTAAGAAACTTCCCTTTCCCCTTCTCCTGGACTACCTGGGAGGAAGCAGGGAGGTGAGTTGTGATGGAGGTGGTGGAAAGATGTCCCATTGTTACCTTTCTATATGCTGGAGACCCTGAATGGAAGAACCCCTTTGACACCTGAGGGATGGGGATTGCAGGTATGTAACCCATCCATTCCACATGCATTCAGATGTGGAAGTCACAACAACAGCATATTGAATCAAGGGGCCTCACCCCCAAAGTCACTTTAATCTTACTTCTGCACTGAATGCCCTGTCCAAACCCCATTAGTTGGAATTGGGCACTGTTTCTCCCTGTAGGAATATGGACAAAAAAGTCTAACACATGTATAAGTTGGGGGCTATAGCCACAGCTGCCAGGAGAACAGTGCCATCCCTGCCTGGGACAATAAGTAGTGCAGGGTAGAGGGAGGCCAGCCTACATGGTGTGGCTTTTCCTCCCATGACTCCTTGCTCCAAGGTCAGTGCCCCAGCACTGTCACTGCTTCCTCTCCAATTACCACTTTGCATTTGATGGGTGCTTGGGCCCACAGATCCCATTTTCTCCGAGCCTGTGCATGTTGCTACAGTCCTTGGTTCCTTTGGCCATCAAGGAAGGGCCAGCACCCTATCCTTGTCCCTGACCAAATCAGGCTGTGGGAGGGGCCAGGCTCATGAGTATGGCTAACTTTATTGTATCTGGCAAGGCTATACATCAATTTTTGTTTCTGATCAGCTGATTGCTTATGGCTCAGAAAAAAACAAATTCCTACTGTTTTTGATCAACCCAAAGCTCTATAATGAATGGCAAGGTCCTCATTGCTAATACCATTTTTCCAGCATTGGGGACTCCTTGACATAGCAGTCACAACCACATTGCTTCTCAGCTGACAATGCCCCATTGTCATGATAGCATCTCTTCTTCTATCTGCCTGGAAGAGAGTGAGGGAGCAACTACCATGGGGCCATTTGGGTGGCTGGTTTCAATCTTACCTCTAACCACTCAGCCTCGTTAACATGTATGATATTGGGGTGACCCTTTCTCCCTCACTTGCCTCCTGCTTAGATGGGAGGGAGTATTTACTACCATCCCAAAGGAGTCTCTTCATATCCCTGAATCTGGCCCATAGGGGCCTGCCTGTTCTTGTTTAGAAAGCCAGGTCTCTGTCAGTATCTCAACCTCATCACCATCTAGCTGTGATTGGGGCAATGGGTCAATGCAGAGTATCGATGGGGAAAATAAAGAGAAGAAGGTATCTCAAGAAAGTTGGGTACTTTGGAGATAGTATAATTGTTGGCTTTACTTTGAGTTGCACAAATACTCAATTGATGGATGGGGACAGAATTGAGACACTGAGGAGGGAGGGGAGAATCAGGACCAGTGATATACTATAATTTGTCCAAACACAATTCTCTTTCATCCTCTCTTAATCAAAACTTTCCTTATTCCTGAAACCAGGAGACCCTGGTGGGAAAAGCCTGAAACAGTCCTTTCCCCACCTGCACAGAAGGCAGGAATGCTACCACAATTGAAAGGCCCAACATAGCTTCTGTGGAGGTGGTTTACAACATCCATCACCTCAGTTTCTACCACCAAAAGGATGGCTTGCTGCCACAGTAGCAGCCACGACCACTGTGCAGATGGCCCACTGCATATTTGACTGCATTGCCACAAGGAGAGTTAACAGAGGAGCCTGGAAAAAGAGGAGGAAGTCTTTCTCTTCGAGTCCACTCCAGAGTAATAGAAGTAATAGAAGTAATCTACCAGATGACCAGACATCACTGTAGAGATACCTAAAAAAAAAAAAAAACACACACACACACAAGAAAATATGACACCACCAAATTCCCAAGAACCAGACCATACAGAACAGGAAATTCTTGAAATGACTGAAAAGGAATTCCAAGTAAGAACCTCAATGAAACTCAATGAGATAAGAGAAGACTCAGAGAACACAATGAAATGAGAACAAATATCCAGGATATGAAGGAAGAAATTTTTTAAAAGATTAATATCTTTAAAAAGAATGTAGCAAAATTCCTGGAGCTGAGGGATTCATTCAAAGAAATAAAAAACACAACTGAGAGCTTAAGTAGTGAGTTACAACAAGCAGCAAAAGAAAAGATTTCTTAAAAGACCACCCAACAAGTTGCCAATAGTCAAGATATTTAATGGAAATTCTATCAAATATCTTGGTTGGTACACCCTCCAAAAGCAGACCTGCCCCAGTCAAGCTTAACTCTGGCTCAGCAACCTGGGTTCTCTTGTTGGATTGACATGGTCCTAGATCACAACAACAATGACCATTTAGTTGGTGTAGTGTATTAAATTATGTCCCCCCAAAATTCACTGAAGCTTGAATTAAGTCCCCCAAGTCTTATGTATTAGAAACTTAACCCTCACTGTGACTGTTAAAAGGTTGGAAACCCTATTATGGTAATTGAAAGGAGGAGCCTTGAAGAGGTGATTGGATTGTAGGACCATGCTGTAGTGAATGGTATGGTTCTGAGGGCTTAAAAGAAGAAGAGAGTCTGTCACTCTCCCGCTCTTTGCTCTCTCTGCTTCCACCATCTTGTAATGTGAGATCCCTGGGTCACTGTCACCAC
>NW_007754788.1:6781-7821 GCF_000696425.1 Galeopterus variegatus | reverse complement strand
CATCTGGTTAGGGCCTTGTTCTTGGTGGTGACTCTTTCTTGCATCTGTCTGCAGGTCTGCAGATCACAGCAGGGCACCTCTAGGAGAGGACAACCAGGAGCACATAGTCCAGAGAGGTCCAGCTCCGATAAGGGACGGGCAGTTGGGCGGGACTCTTGGTTTCCTTTTGTAGTACAAAATAGCAATTTTTATGACTTACATTGTGCTTATTGAATACTCACCACAGAGCTAATTGCTTGTATGAATTTGCCTCACAACAGTTATTCCCATTATATAGATGTGAAACCGAGGAATAGGGAAATCAAGAAATATGTTCCAAATAACATATATAATATATAGTGCAGCTGGGGCTGGAATGCAGATCAATCTCAGGCCAAAATACTAAGCATTTATCCAGGCTTGCCATTTTGACATTTCGGGTAAAAGTATTATCTCTTTAGCGATACCACTTATAATGTAGTTTATAATTAGAGAGAAACAATGGTTACTCAAGAAAATAGTAATGTTGACAAAACTCTATTTTATAAACCTAGTTTTTCCAAATGTATTTCTAATTAGAAGTAAATGGATAATTGTCATTATTGTCAAAGGAAATCACTTTTTCTGGTCTTAACAATTACATAAAGTCACAGAGTGATAAACCATCTCTGATCACAGAATAAAACTGGGAAATTCCTAGGCCTCACTAGCCTCTGGGGGGCAAAAATATGATAGCATGAATAATTGTTTTATTTCTCACTTAGTCACACCCCATTGCTTGGTAAAAACCCTCTGAATACCTCTGTCTCCCTCCTCAGGCTCTTTCCACTGCTTTCACTCTCCTCAGCCCCTGACCACAGCACACAAGTGCCCTGCTATGAAATCCCTGTGAGCTGTGCCTCTGTGGGATACCTTCTCTTGCCCACTACTTCAAGCTGATCTCTGCATCTCGATAATGTGAAATTGGGGAAAAACCGATCATTGGTTCAGTGTGAAACTGCTAATTCTTTCATGTTGAACCCTTTTAACATGTATATATATCCTGACATCATATATTTTGG
>NW_007754788.1:0-2441 GCF_000696425.1 Galeopterus variegatus | reverse complement strand
CGGTCCCTGGTACGGGCGTGACACCGAGGGTTGCGATCCCATTACCGGTCAGTAAAAAAAACAAAAAGGAAAAAAACAAAACAAAACAGGTTTTCTTAAAGGCCTTATAAGTATTAAAAATAAACTTTGAATAAAATATATGTCAACAAAATTTCAAAGCTGTTTATTTTTAATTAAGAGAAGATGAAATTTTTAATGCTATTGGGTGAGAATTTGTTGTTTTTTATAGTGGTAAGAATACAATATGAGATCTACCCTCTGAAAAATTTTTTTTTTTTTCCTTTTTTTTTGTCTTTTTTTTCGTGACCGGCAACGGATCGCAACCCTCAGTGTCACGCCCGTACCGGACCGGGACTGGCAATGGGATCGCAATCCTCGGTGTTGCTCCCGCAACTCGCTCAGCCAGTGAGCGGCCGGTCTGTATGTGGGATCCGAACCCTTGGCGGGAGCGCCACCGCGCTTCCCAAGTGGCGCACTGTAGCAGTGCGCCACCGGGCCGGCCCTACCCTCTGAAAATTTTTAAGTGTAATAAAATATTTAAGTACAATGTTGTATAGATTTCTAGAACTTATTCATCTATTTTTGCTTTTGTTGCCTACGTTATTGGTGTCATATCCATAAAATCATTACCAAGACCAATATCATGAAGGATTTATCCTATTTTGTCATCTCATGTTTAACTGAAACTTTATTCCCATTGTTTAGCAACTCAACATTTCCCCTCCCCCAAGCCTCTGTCAATTATCATTCCATTCTCTGATTCTATGAGTTGGACTATTTTAGATATTTACTAAAGTAGCATCAATAAAAAAAAAAAAAGATATTTAGAAATTAAGGAAGTGAAGGACTTGGAAACTAAAAACTACACCATATTCATGAAAAAATTCTCTAAGACACAGTAAATAAAAATGTTACACTACTTGGAAGACTGCCCATGGATTGGGAGATGTAATATTGTTTTCATATATTGGAAGGCAATATTAAAATGTTTATCCTCCCCAAAGTAATCTGCAGATTCAATACAATTCCTGTCAAAATCCCAATGGTATTTTTTAACAGAATAAAAAAAAAATTCTAAAACCACAAAAGACCCCAAATAGCCAAATCAAAGTTAAGAAAATAGAGCTAATCTAGAAGCATCATGCTTCTTGATTTCAAAACATATTACAAAGCTGTGGTAATAAAAAAAGTATGGTATTGGCATAAAGAAATACAACCAATAGAACAGAATAAAGAGCCCAGAAATAACTTGAAGAATACATAACCAACTAATGTTCAACAAGGGAGTCTAGTATATGCAACAGGGAAAGGATAGACTCTTTCGTAAATCATTTTGAGAAACTTGGAAATTCATATGAAAAGAATGAAATTGGACTCTTCTACCATCCACAAAAATCAACTCAAAATGGATTAATATTTTAATGTAAGACTAAAACTATAAAACTTCTACAGTACAACATAGGAGAAAAGCTTCATGTTAATGGTCTTGGCAATGATTTCATGGATATGAAACCAACAACACAGGCAACAAAAGCAAAAAAAGAC
Organism: Galeopterus variegatus; assembly: GCF_000696425.1. Taxonomy (NCBI): domain Eukaryota; kingdom Metazoa; phylum Chordata; class Mammalia; order Dermoptera; family Cynocephalidae; genus Galeopterus; species Galeopterus variegatus. The sequence goes on along the minus strand of NW_007754788.1, from coordinate 896 downwards.
AAGTGGGACCACCTCAAACTAAAAAGCTTCTGCATAGCAATGAAAAAATCAACAGAGTTAAAAGATAACTTATGACATGACAGAAAATATTTGCAAACCATAAGTATAACACAGGATTAATTTCTAAAATATACAGAAACTCAAACACTTAAATATTCCCCCCCAAAAACAAACAAACAAAACCCCTAATGCCCTGACTCAAAAATTAACTAAGGACTTGAGTAAATACTTCTCCAAAGAAGACATACACAGTGCCAACAGATGTCTGAAAAAAATGTTCAGTGTCACTATGAGGGGAATGCAAATTAAAAACATAATGAGATATCACCTCATACTTATTAGAATTGCTATTTTCCAAAACAAGTTAAAGAATAGACAAGTATTGGTGAGGTTGTGGAGAAATTCGCAGCCTTGTACACTGTTGGTGATTCATGTAAATTTGTGCAGCTACTATGGAAAACAATATGGAAGTTCCTCAAAAAAAAAAAAAAAAGTAGAAATACCATATGATCCACCAATTTTACTTTTGGGTGTTTATCCGGAAGAATTGAAATCATGACCTCAAATAGAGATTAAATCTCTCATGTTTATTACAGCACTATACACAATCGTCACCATGTGAAAACAACCCCTTATTTAATCTGTATCATTTCACTGTAAATAACCATAAACATGAGTATAATAGCTTTTATTAGAATGGTGAGTTTTTGTAGAGAATTACCAAGTCTGATAGTTGTCTTATGAACTTTTGGCATTGTAGTGGTGGTGTTATGTTCTTTCACATCCTTGCTGATTTTCTGTCTATTCTATCAATTGTTGGGAGACAGGGTGTTGGAGTCTCCAAAAATAATTGTGGATTTGCCCACTTCTTTCAGTTCCATCACTTTTTGCTTCAT
>NW_007754787.1:6992-7821 GCF_000696425.1 Galeopterus variegatus | reverse complement strand
ACATCTCACCTGATACCCAGACTGCCAGGAAGATGAGGAGTTAGGGCCGTGGCACCATCTTTCTGTGTTCACCCATCTGATGGACTCTGGCCTCTAAGACAGCTCTACACAGTCAGTCTAGTGCCCGAGGAGCTTGTGCAAAGCATCAGAAAGCATGAAAGCAAAAGTACCTGTGCACGAGTTGTGGAGACAAACACTGGAAAGAGGAGACAAACATATCATTACCCCAGGAAATGAGACTAGATGCCTACAAAACGATCACAAAACAAGTTAAGTGTATATTGTCAATGAAATTCAGCATAATTTCCAAATGAAAAATGTTTTTATGTCAATTGTACTCTTTCAAATAAGCTGCAGTCAGCTTGAAAACATACATTACTTTTGCATTAGAATCTATGTGTTTGGGGCCGGCCCGGTGGCGCACTGCTACAGTGCGCCACTTGGGACCGCGGCGGCACTCCCACTTAGGGTTTGGATCCCATATACAGACCGGTTCCCACTCACTGGCTAAGTGAGGGGCAGGCGCAGCACCGAGGGTTGCGATCCCGTTGCCAGTCCCGGTCCGGTACGGGCGCGACACTGAGGTTTGCAGTCTGTTGCCAGACACGAAAAAAGATAAAAAGGAAAAAAAAGAAAAAAAAAAAAGAATCTATGTGTTTGGAAGCATATACTTTCAAATCTTACTTGAAACATATAAATATGAGGCCAGTGCATGAAATATATTCATGTCACTACATAAAATGAGGATAGAGTAAACAAATTTATCATTATCTCACAGAATCTCTTTTGAATTTTAAATATGTATTTGAAGCTCCTCTTGGACGTCTCA
>NW_007754787.1:3756-5848 GCF_000696425.1 Galeopterus variegatus | reverse complement strand
AAAAGATTTATAGTAAGGTAATTGAGTCTGGCAGCAATAGTCAGGTGCTTCATTATGGTGAGCTGTAGAATATAAAGCCAAATGCCAGCGAGTAGGGAAAATATGGAGATCCCAAACCAAGAACGACGTACAGCCTGCTAGTTCACTGGTATTAAAGGGACCTATTACTTTTGGTCTTTGGACAATAATGTATGGGTGAGTGACACCACATTTGAGGAAATATGGCATCATCATTGCAAATCTGCAGTAAATTGCTTGGTTCTATAATGGTATTAAGGATATTTCAGAGCCATTCCAAAATGCAAGAAGTACATTTAGTATGCTCTTGAGAGCTGCTTTTTTGTTTTGAAAAATTTTTGAAAAGACTTTACACTAACAAAAATTTAACAACAGTACAAAGTACTTATTTACAACTGGAACCATTTGAGAGTAAGTTGAAGGCCTTATAGTCCCATCCTTTAAGAATTTACTATGTATTTCCTACAAACAATTGGCTCCAACATAACCCCAAACAACCATGAAATCAGAAAATTAGCATTAACACATTACCCCATCTAGCTGTCACGTCTATTTAAATTTTGTCAATTGTCCCATTAATGTCTTCTATAACAAAATGATCCAGTCCAGATGCACTTGTTGCCTTTTTTGGACCATGACTCTTTAGTCTCCTCCAGTCAGGCATGGGCCTTCTTTCTTTCCTTTAATTTAATGATCTTGTCACTTTTGAATGTTACACAACAGATATATTGCAGAATTTCCCACGTTTTAAACATGTTTGGTTTTTTTCTTAAGCTTAAATGCAGCTAATGCCCTTAAGCATAAGTGGATATATTTATTAGTTTGCTAGGAGTGGCTGGTTTAAACATCAGAATTTATTTTCTCACAGTTCTGGAGGCTCCAAGTTTGAGATCAAGCTGTCAGCAGGGTTGGTCTCTTCTGAGGTCTCCTTGGTTGGTAGATGGCCATCTTCCCATGTTCCCACAGGGCTTTTCTTCCCTGTACGTCTGTGGCCTAACTTCCTCTTCTTATAAGGACATGAGTTGTATCGGATTAGGCTCCAAACAAATCACCTTACTTTAGCATAATTACCTCTTTAAACAGCCTATCTCCAAATACAGTCACATTCTGAGGTAATGGTGGTTGCACATTTAACATGAATATTGGGAGGACAAAATTCAGCCCATAGCAAGAAGGAAAACCTAGACGTTTTCTCTGTTCTTCTGACTGCATCTGTAGGTTGTGCATGATTTCAACCTTCTCCATCACTGATGATCTTCCCTATAAACCTGGTTTAAGGAAGGGTCTGCACCTCCTGAATCAACAGAGAACAGAATTCTCTGCTGCACAGTTACTGCTCTCCTTTGTAAATAATAAGAATTTGTGGAGAAGTTGTATGATATTTCATGAATATCCCATTCTTTACTAAGATATCAGTATGAACTCATGGATTAATATTTTCTTCAATGAGTTATAACATGTTATCATCATTATTTTGACATTCAAAACTCCTTATCATTAATTATTCAGATGCTCAAAATTGGGCCAATTGGTGTCTCTTTCAAATTGGCATCTATTTTGTTTTGTCGTGGCACCATCATTCTTTCAGTGTTTTCTTAGTTTCAAGTTGGTTCAGGCTCATCCTGTATTTTCCGATCCTAATCCCAGAAATAGACATTTCTCCAAGGTTACTGGATCCTTTTAGTAGAGAATAATATTCAGAAACCAAGATCTGGACACTAACAGTGTTATTTGGGACCTGAGGTGTCATTTCTTCTAAACTAGGGAAAAGTATCTATCAATATGTCTATTCACACAGAAACACTCATGGGGTTACATTCCAATAAACCCAACATAAATAGAAAATATCTTAAATCGGAGCTTCCAGTCAAGATGGTGGAAGAGATGTTCCCGAGCATCACTCTCTCTCAAATAATCAACCGATTTACAAATAGTAAAAATCAGCCAAGCTGGGGTCTCTAGAGCTAAGGGGAACAGTAGAGGCCTACAGAGTTCATGAAGGTGGGAGAAGCCAAGATGAGAGAAACAAAGGATCACTCTGACCATTTCAAATCCCCACCTCTTCAAGGCTAGA
>NW_007754787.1:2253-3243 GCF_000696425.1 Galeopterus variegatus | reverse complement strand
AACAATTCACCTTACTTTAGCATAATTACCTCTTTAATCAGCCTATCTCCAAATACAGTCACATTCTGAGGTAATGGTGGTTGCACCTTTAACATGACTTTTGGGAGGACAAAATTCAGCCCATAGCAAGAAGGAAGACCTACACGTGTTCTCTGTTCTTCTGACTGCATCTGTAGGTTGTGCATGATTTCAACCTTCTCCATCACTGATGATCTTCCCTATAAACCTGGTTTAAGGAAGGGTCTGCACCTCCTGAATCAACAGAGAACAGAATTCTCTGCTGCACAGTTACTGCTCTCCTTTGTAAATAATAAGAATTTGTGGAGAAGTTGTTTGATATTTCATGAATATCCCATTCTTTACTAAGATATCAGTATGAACTCATGGATTAATATTTTCTTCAATGAATTATAACATGTTATCATCATTATTTTGACATTCAAAACTCCTTATCATTAATTATTCAGATGCTCAATATTGGGCCAATTGGTGTCTCTTTCAAATTGGCATCTATTTTGTTTTGTCGTGGCACTATCATTCTTTCAGTGTTTTCTTAGTTTCAAGTTACTTCAGGCTCATCCTGTATTTTCCGATCCTAATCCCAGAAATAGACATTTCTCTAAGGTTACTGGTTCCTTTTAGTGGAGAATAATATTTAGAAACCAAGATGTGGTCACTATCAGTGTTATTTGGGACCTGAGGTGTCATTTCTTCTAAACTAGGGAAAAGTATCTATCAATATGTCTATTCACACAGAAACACTCATGGGGTTACATTCCAATAAACCCAACATAAATAGAAAATATCTTAAATCGGAGCTTCCAGTCAAAATGGTGGAAGAGATGTTCCCAAGCATCACTCTCTCTCAAATAATCAACAGATTTACAACTACTAAAAATCAACAACAGCCAAGCTGGGGTCTCTAGAGCTCAGGGGAACAGGAGAGACCTACAGAGTTCATGAAGATGGGAGAAGCCAAGATGAGGGAAA
>NW_007754787.1:0-1281 GCF_000696425.1 Galeopterus variegatus | reverse complement strand
GGACAACAAATTAGTTCCAGTGTAGAGTTTAAGTGGTGGGAATAGTGAATAATCCAACACAGAACTGAAAGAAAAAACAAAACACATAGATCAAAGACAAAGTTTGATATTAACTAGTAAAGGTCTCACATCACCAAAGAGCACTTATAAAACGTAGAAGGACTGGGAGCCCCCTGGTCTCACAAGCCAGGGAGCAGGGAGGGTGGGGGGCCTAAGCCATGTCTCCCAACACCTGCAACCATCCCTGCGATGACCAATGAGCCACTACTGGAAGACCCCAGTTGTCCTGAGCCTGGGCAGTTGGAGGCCCAGGGCTTCAGCCATGCCCCCTGATATCTGCATCCAGTCCAGCAAAGACCAAGCCACTGCTGGAAGCCCCCTTGTCTCCCCTGCAAGAATGAGAGGAATACCATGTGCCTCGACCACAACCCCCTCCTTCCTTCTCTCACCCTGTTCCCCCTTCCCTTTTCCCCTTCCCCCCAACTGCTCTTCAACAACATCTTAGAATGCAAAAGAATAATAATTTTAATAAACAAACTTTAAAGAAAGAAAGAAAGTATCTTAAGCAAAAATGCATTTAGTACCCCCCATAAACCCAATGTAAAGTCAAAAACCTACAAGTAGATCCATCACAAGTCCAGATGCTCCTCAACTTACAATGGGGTTATGTCTTGGTAATCATTTCTATATCTACAAGAAACCATGAATTTACACTGAAATCTCTAATTATGTCCCAAAATGAAAGAGTTTATTCAAATAAACTCACTTTTCATTATCTGTAACTCCTTTCTGCAAGATTTTCTCAAGTGAAAATCTTGGCTGTCATTGTCCTTAATGCATTTGCCTAATTGATCAGTCTCCCTCCTTAAACCAATCTCTTGCTATCATCACCTACACCTCCGTGGCAGACAACTCTTCATGCACATACAAGCACATCCTGGTTTAGCTCTGTTAATCCTTCTGTGGCCATCGCCTCCTTTGAAACCTCCTGCACAGGTGTCTTCCTCACCCTTCCAGGACTCTGACACCTGTATTGGGAGCCCTACCCATGTGAACCCCCTTCCTTTCCTCCCCTTCCTCTGGGACACCCACATTGAGCCAATAGTACTACCAACCACTCCCATGTGGGGACACCCTCCTTACCCCACTCTTGTTCCAACACCTCATACAGGGTTTCGACCTTTACTTTCCTGCATGCTTCTCTCTTCACCCTGCTTGGGACTTGCTGTCATAAACCAAGCCATTGAGAGCTATGTTCTCTTAGAAACTTGAAGAAATTTG
>NW_007754786.1:0-7821 GCF_000696425.1 Galeopterus variegatus | reverse complement strand
ACTAGGTAGCTTTTGGTCAGCTGGGGGGCTTTAGTGATGCTTCCTCTCTACTGTTTTGCCTAAAACCCAGCATCCTCTTTCTGTAGCTTCTACGTGTCACTCTCTTCTTCCTTTTCACTGAAATTCACTGATCTGTGAATGTCATACTCAAGAATGTGGAACAAATGCAATTTGCACCAAAATATCTACAAAATGGAACAACTCAATGGCCTTCCCTGGAAGGGGCCCTAAATAACTGGGCTATGTGTAAAAGCGGTTGACCTGAGCACAGGAGACTGTTTTGTGTTACCGTCTCCCATATTCAGCTCTGGACTGTGAAAGGGCAGTGCCGTCCTCAGTGGGCCTGTTTGGAAGCACAACACCTCAAGAAGAGAGAGACATTCCAAAGTTTGGGCTCTGCCTTGTGGTTTGCCCAATTTATTTGATCCAGACTCTTGATTTCCATGGGTCCTCGGAGTTGGAAGCATAACTGCCATTTGGGAAGATTACAGGTTTAGGGGAAGCCAGGGAAAAGAAGCATTGTACACAAAAACTGGGGGCTCTTCTGGTTTCAGATCTGACATGTAAAGAGCTTGGAAGTCATCACTCCCATTTGCGCAACAAGAAAAAAACTGAGCAAACTGAAAATCAACAACTCTTCTTAGATACTTCAGAGAATTGAGGTCAGAGGGCAAACTGCTGCCCCTAAACTGAAGAGACAGATAGATGGACACAGAGAATTTTAGATTACCAGGAGCAGAAGCACAGGAGCAGAAACCAGTAAACTGAACTATAATTGACAATTGCTGGAGGCTCTGTGTGGACAAGTTTAAAAATTAAAAACTCCTAGGGGGCCCAGTCCTAGGGGGCTCCCCATAGTTTCCTGAGTTTTACCTCCAGCTGCCCATCAAGTTCTCACTATAAAGACTGAAGAAAAGTTCTCTCCTGTTTCCCATAGGGAGAGGGGGAAAGTAGCTAATTTGAAATTAGCCCAGAGCTCTCCATTCTCCTTAGTAAGACCTGCTCTTAGGGTAAACTATTTTACTAGAGCCTGAGACATAGAACTTTTATCAGGGGCCTAACTGACCTAGAGAAGGGAAATACCCTACAAAGGTTCACTAAAATCATCAAGTTCTCACTATAAAGACTGAAGAAAAGTTCTCTCCTGTTTCCCATAGGGAGAGGGGAAAAGTAGCTAATTTGAAATTAGCCCAGAGCTCTCCATTCTCCTTAGTAAGACCTGCTCTTAGGGTAAACTATTTTACTAGAGCCTGAGACATAGGACTTTTATCAGGGGCCTAACTGACCTAGAGAAGGGAAATACCCAACAAAGGTTCACTAAAAGTCTGAGACCTAATCACAAGACTATAGAATGCTTCCCCTGCCCCGACACCTCACCAACACATCAATAATGCTCCTGTATAATAACAAGGGATTGCAGCTCACAGAGCTGCAACCCTTAAGTCCTACTTAAGGAGTCTCTTGGAAAAACACGAAGACAACAGGAGAGACAAAAACAAGGACACAGGAAATTTTAGCCTCTGACACCACAGCTACTGCAAATGGTAAACGCAGTATAACTCTTAGCCAGATAAACATGAAATCTCACCCTAAACTAGGGGGAGTCTGTAACGAAGGTATTCACTTAACCATTTGTAGTCTCTGCTCACATAGAATGTTGTAGGTTCTCTGCTTAAAAAGGAAATAACCACATAGTTTGGGGGATTTAGGAAGGAGGGAAAACCACCTTCCTGCCAGCTCTACCTTCTTTGAACATGACAGTTGTCATTTAGCCATAAGCAATTATTTATTTGCAGTTCTTACCATCTTGTGAAATGCACTGTAGCTGATATTTTAGAGATTACAGAACCGAGTGGGTTTATTTGTTGCAAGTCATCAAGATTTCTATGAAGACTTTGTAGTTTATTGCAGTAGTGAGTTCAGTTAATTAATGCTAAATATCTGTAGTGTTTACTTTACCTTGACAAATCTTACATGTTCAAGTGTTTCTCCAGTCTCTTTGCCCAACCTGCCTGCCAACGTGTGGATGTCTTGGGGAAAAAAGGGTCCGGAGAACTGACATCTAACTTCTAGTTCTGCTATTACCATACATTTACATACGTACATTTGTTGTATAATCAAAGGGTAGTCACATATTCTTTCTTGGAGTTAGTTTTCCCTTCTCTACAAGAGAATAATAATAGCTGCACTATTTCTGCCCCAAAGTCAAGATCAAATTAAATTAATAAGGTGTCATAGTAATGCAGTTATTAATGTCTTTAAAAATGTCTGTAAGCATATGTATATATGCACGCAGTATGGTGGAAGTAGAAGAAAATCACTGAGATAAAATATAATTCAGATGTAACTTAAAAGTTAATCCTCAGAAAGCATGAATGTTTTAGTAGAAATCATTAATTTCTTTGTTTCACTTTATTTTTCTGATTTCTGCATCTTCTCCTCATGAGATTTCACATTTCTTTTTCTTTGTATCTCTCTACAGAGCTCCACTTATGTTTTGAAGGTATTTATGGAGAAACAGAGTTTTGAAATTTGCAAACATCTTTCACACACTCCAGTCAGTTTAAAATTGGCTGTATGTGGATTTTTTTCTAAAAGGAAACCAAATAAAATGTTCTTGACATGGCAAACAAACAGCCACCCATCCTGAGGGTAGTATTTTGGGGAGCTAAGTATAAATGAATCAAAAACATCCATGGTGTCTTTTTCCCCCCTCAACATAAATGGTGTTAAAAAATAAATTTCTCATCTCAAATGCATTTGAATTTTATTTCATTACAAACAATCGTGTGAAATGTGGGGGCCATTTGAAGATCACATCAGGCAGCTGGATTTCATATCTGTCTAAAAATCTTACCACTTACATGTAACACAAAATTACTGGTTCACTGAGCAAGAATAAATCATGCCAGTGACCCAAGAGAAGACAAAACTGGAGAAACATAAGCATTAGTCAGCTTGTCTCAGGCATGCTCATGAAGGTGGGCCTAGGAGGGAAGATGCCAGTCTTAGGATTGGGCCCTCCTGTTCATGTGTTGGAGGGAGGTGGGAGAAATACTCAGGTCTGAGATCCCCATGTATGGGCTGAATATCATGAGTCACTGACTGACTTGACTAAAATGAAGGAAACAGATTAATGCCAGGACTGTCTATGTCATATGACTTGAAAAACAAGTTCATACAGGGCTGTAAACTATGAATGAAGTGTTAATCATTTTGCTAAAGTGTTTGAGTCTCTGCAAGAACTCCCAGCTGGGTAGCAAATCTTAGTGGTTAAGAAACTGGGTTCTGGAGTCAGACTTTCTAGCTCAAATGCCCACTCGTGTTGAGCAAATTCCTCAGCGTCCTTGTTCATACAATAGCACTGGTGATAATGATAGTACTCAACTCCTTGGGTTGTTGTAAACATTAAAAGAGACAATCAGTACAAAACAAAGCACCCAGACTTGTCTCCCGTCTGCGGTAGTTATGGTTGAGCATTCCCCTCTCTTTCTCATTCTATCCTGACCACCCAGTTGCCCTTCCTGCTTTGGAACCTCACCTGGCCTTAGAATTTTATCCAATAGCCCAGGCCTCTTCACACCTTCCCCCAGTCCAACCTTATAAAAGGCTTTGCTAGAGCAGTACTTTTCAGTCTAATGTGCATATGGGGATCCTTGGGAGATAGACATGGAGTGTAAATGTACACTGGGTTTGAATATATCCCTGGAAGAGTCTGCATTTCTAGTAGGCTCTGATGCTGGGGGCTTATGTCCATACTTTGAGTAGCAGCACTAGGCAACTGGCTGTCCAAATTGACCAACACTTCCTTTTTTCTGAGCTGCTTGAATGAGTGCTTCAGAAAGACACTAATTGCCTATAACATACAAGATGTCAGATCCTCATTCATTTTTGGAAATCGATTATTGGGTAGATTCCTCGCATAACTGCTGCATTTCTTTATATGTAAAATTTAAAATTAATTGTATTAATTCAAACTTAGGTGTTTGTGAGGGATGACACCTTAATGTGTGACCCAGTCAGGGAACAATTTTACATCTTAAGAAGCTTGATCCAGAGGATAAAATGTGAAGCTGGAAGTAGTGGATCTTGACATATGCAGGGGGGAAGATACTTTGTTAGCAGTCCTGAAATTACTAGATAGGCAGTTGACCATGCCAACCTGTCCAAAGGCTGATTCAGCAAAGTGAATGGTGAATACAGGAAGTATCTTTTTTTCCATCAGTACTGGCAAAATTCACATTCAACCAGAATCTTATTTGGAAATAGGCTCTTTGCAGATGTAATTAGTTAAGATCAGGTCATGCTGGATTAGAGTCGTCCCTAATCTAGTAACTGGTGTCTTTCTAAGAAGTGGCACACAGAGACTCAGAGAGGAGTAGATGATGAGAAGACACAGGGAGAGTGTCATGTGACAATGGAGGCAGAGATTGGAGTTTTGCTGCCACAAACCATGGAATATCTAGGATTGATGACAACCATCAGAAGCCAGGAGAGAGGCATAGAACAGATTCTCCCTCTGAGATTCCAAAAAGGAACCAATCCTGCTGACACCCTGATTTTGGGTATCTGGCCTCCTGAACTGTGAGAGAATAAATTTCTGTTGTTTAAGCCACCCTGTTGGTTGCAATTTGTTATGACAGCCCTAGGAAACTAACATAACATCTACAAAGGGTCAAAGTCAACCCAGTTGCCAACTGTGTCCCCGGAACCAAATATTTAAAGGCCCTCTGTCCTTTTCATCTCTGGCAGCTGAGTTGGCAAAGGAGAAATTAGCTGCATATGCAGGGACGCAACCAGGGTGGGCCTCCTGGCTTCCTTTGCTCTCTTAGATAAATAGGGACGCGGGGAGGGACAGGACAATCTATTTCTGTTTGGTTCAAAGACTAACCCTTTCAAAGTAAAGACAATTGATTGTTCCTGAAAGAGAAATCAACCAGTCACGACAGCCCTAGGAAACTAACATAACATCTACAAAGGGTCAAAGTCAACCCAGTTGCCAACTGACTCCCCGGAACCAAATATTTAAAGGCCCTCTGTCCTTTTCATCTCTGGCAGCTGAGTTGGCAAAGGAGAAATTAGCTGCATATACAGGGACGCAACCAGGGTGGGCCTCCTGGCTTCCTTTGCTCTCTTAGATAAATAGGGACGCGGGGAGGGACAGGGCAATCTATTTCTGTTTGGTTCAAAGACTAACCCTTTCAAAGTAAAGACAATTGATTGTTCCTGAAAGAGAAATCAACCAGTCAGTCAGCTTTCACATCTGGCTAAATTGCCCCAAAACAAATACCTTGACTATGTGGCAAGGTGTATAGTGAGGCAGGTAGCAATGGGAGATCCAGCAGTGGAGGCAGCACTGATGCACAGTCTCCTGGGGATTACTTCCTAGGATGTGATCTAACAGAGTGATGAAAGATGCTCAGGAGGTGAGGGAGGATGTGGTTAGTGGACGGAATGGGAGGGGTCCAATCTGTCAATGCTCTTTTAACCTCTCTGTAGGCATATTTGCTCTGTGCTTCTTGTCTCTACATGGGCTCTGAGTCTTTCCTCCTAGGCTTTCACAACCTTGGGCAATTTGGAAACCTTTGCTTTGACTAGTCAGGAGCCTGGGATCCACATTTATCTTAAGAAAACATACTCAGTGAAGGAAAACACGCTCTCCACCCATGATTATTCTATATTTGGTAACATTGGTTAAACATAGGCCTCCTGCCAAAAAGAATCTTCAGTCTGTTTAAACAGAATGAGGAAAGTGCCTAAAATTATTCTTTTCCCATTTCCAGCCCAGTGCCTTCATATCTTCTTTATTCCACGGCATGGTTTGATGTAGCACAACGCATTCAGAAAACAGATTTTATTTATAGAGATTAAAAGAGCCTATTGAGGTGCTCTAAATGTACCTCTAATCTGCTAAAGTTGGATGAAAATTGCATCACCAAGTGCTTGAGGGAAGTGTCAAATTCTGAGGAATTCAAGTCTCAACCTCTACCAGCATTGACAACAGCACCGGATTTGGAGTTGAAAGAACTTTTGGCGTTCAAGATCTGCCAGTTACTAGGAACCTTAAAAACACATTAAATGTTTCTGAGCCTCAGTTTGTTATATATAAAGAAATTACTTCCATGTTTGCAGAGAAGACTTAATAGATTTATGTTACATACTAGATTAGCTGACCAAAGACTCATTTAGATTCACTGAATGCACAGCTGATGAAGAGAGAAATCCACACCGAGCAGCATCGTTGTCTTCATCACCTTATGAAGCCACCTACCTTTCTGTAGAAACTTTCTCTTTCTCTGATTATTTATGTTGCCTGAACTATATTTAAATAGCACAAACCCATTTCAATCTTTACCAAATATGGCTGATTTATAACATGTCGTATACCCATCATCTGAATTTTGTCTCATAAATCGAGAGTTTGGTGCTTACCTTTGTCTCTAACTATTTAGACCATCAGGAAAAGTGTGAATTTTAGTTCCGAGAGCTTCTGGTGTTGCTGGAGCTTGGATGGCAGCCTCAGCTTTCCCTGGTGATTCACACTGATTTCTGCTTCTCCCATGTTTTATAATTGCCTCAGCCCTGGCCTATAAAGTAGATTATCACTCAGCAATATGATGTAGAACAACAAAAGCAGCAAGATATTTTGATTGTTATACAGATAAAATAAGATTATATTTGAATGTCCTTTAAAAAATTCTAAAGCTTATAGAAATGTATTAAAAATAAAATGCTTTCATTCGACAAGAACTTTTTGAGCGACAGAATCCAGCTGTGTACTTCTATGACATGCTTTTCAACCTTCTAGGCTTATCTGCAGCACTTCTGCTATATGGGAAATTGTGTCTTCAGGACACTGAAGATGTCCATATTTATTCTTTCATCAAATATTTTTGAGCACCTACTATGTAACTAGTCCTCTTCTAAGCACTGGGTGTAATGCAGAGATAATCAATGAAGTCAGAATCCCTACCCTCATGGAACCTATATTCTAGTAGTGGATACCAACAGTACACAAGTAAACTAGCATAATTCTTCCAAATTGGATTCATGTTAAGAAGATGCAGAACAAAAATAAACAAGGGAAGAGCAACTTTAAATGATAAATCTGAGAAGGCCTCTCTGAAGAGGGACATTTAAGCTGAGACCTAGAGATGAGGATGTGCCCTTCATGAGTGGGCCCAAGGGGAAGAGGGTTTAGAAGACTTACCTATGGTATGAACAGCAGCTGGAGGGAGAGACATGCAGCTGCTGTGACATGAGTGGGCAAGAGGTTGGAGAGGGGGAAGAGGCCAGGTCCTGCAGGACCCTGCAAGGGCCAAGTGTCTGAAGTTTATTCCAAAGTTGATAGCAATCCATTGAAGGAAATTAAGCACAAGTATAACACAATTTGATTTACATGTCAAAAGGATCACTCTAGTTCTATGAGGAAAATAAGTTGGATGGGGACAAGAATAAAAACAGGGCAGCAGTCATGAAACTGTGGCAGCCTTCCAGGCAAAAGGCAATGTCGGCATCAGAAGAAAATGGAGAAAAGCAGATACAGTTGAACTATTTTAGTGTTACACTAAACAGGACTCACCACAGGATTAGCTGGAAATGGGGATGAACAAAGACTCAGAACATGTTCATTTTTGCATCCCCAGCCCTTAGCACAATGTCTAATACATAGTAGATGCTCAATAAACATACTTAGACTTGATTTGATTTTTTTCCCCATAAGAGCTACGTGTCCCAAACTGGTGATCAGGGGATGAACAAAGGAGTATGCACATAAATGAATGAATGAATGAACGAATGATTAAATAAATAAATAAATAA
>NW_007754785.1:5010-7822 GCF_000696425.1 Galeopterus variegatus | reverse complement strand
AGAGATGGCTGGCCTGCCCTCACTAAGCCGGTCGTCTCCGCCCCCACCCGAGAAAATGGAGACAGCTCTGTTGTGGGCGCCTAGCCTGGTGTGGTATGCAGGAGCCAGGCGGGCGGGGAGCAGTCGGGCTTTGTCCCGCAAGTGGGGCTGGGATGGGGGTGACTCACAGAGCTCGCAGAGTTGGGCCGGTCTGGCACATTTCACCTGTTATGCCAAGTTTTTAATAAGCCCAAATCTATAGTTTATATTAAGGAAATGTAAGGTTTTATATGATTACATAGAGATTTTTATTTGTCAATTTCATAAGGTACGTTGTCAACTTACATGCATTTCTTATTTTTTTTTGTTGGCAGATACTCTCATATGTGTGTGTATGGTGTGTGCATACATGACACACATACAAACACACACACATGAGGGTGCTTCAAAAAGTCAATGGGAAAGTAGAATTAAGAGAGAATACACAAGCTCTGTTCCTCCTCCTTGCCATGCGATACCCTGCATTGCCACAGGACTCTGTAGAGTACCAACCAAGAAGAAGGTCCTCAGCAGATGTGTTCCCTGGATCTTGGACTTCACAGCTTCCAAAACTATTAAATGGTTTAAGCCACAGAAAAATTCAAATGACACAATCTAATCAGTACAGAAGTAGGAAGAAAGCATAAGAAGGATGAACTGAAGGTGGCAGAAAATGGAAGAAGTGACCTGATAAAGGACATCTATGGGAAACAAAGTTAACATTGTACTTAATGGTGAATAACTGAACACTTTCTGCCTAATATCTGCAACAAAACAAGAAAGACTATCCCTCCTACCAGTTCTAAAATAACTTGGGAAAAGAAGGATAAAGTAGGGGACTAAATGTACCTGGTTTTAAGAATTATTATAAAGCTACAGAAATGAAGACAGTGTCATATTAAAATCAAGATAGACAAACAGACCAATGGAATGAAATAAACTCCAGACTGAGAGCTGCACACATATGGACAACTGAATTTTGACAAAGGTACAAATGCAATTCTTTGGAGAGAGGGTAGTCTTCACTAGTCTTTTGACTTCATCAAAATTAAACCATCTGTTGTTCAGAAGACACTGTTAAGAGGATGAAAAGATGATCCAGAGACTGGGGAAAATATCTCCAAAAAGCATGTACCTGACGAGGGACTTATACTCAGAATATATAAAGAACTCTCAAAACTAAATAAAAGAAAACAAATAACCCAATTTAAAAACTGGCCAAAGATTTGAACAGGTATTTCTTCAAAGAAGGTATACAGATGTCAAATAACCACATAAAAAGATGTTCAACATCATTAGATATTAGACACATGCAAATTAAAACCATAATGACATGTCACTACATACCTATCAGAATAACTAAAATAGAAAATAGTACTCATAACAACACAAAATACTGGCGGGCATCTGGGAAAAATAGATCTCTTATTCATTGCTGGTGGAAATATAAAGTGTTTACAATAATGTTGGGGGAAAAAAGATCATGTGAATATTCTCACGGACGTTTTGAAGTATCCTCACATATACACAAGAATATCTTGTCTTTCTTTCTAATCAATTTTTCTTTTTTTGGAAATTTCAAGATTGGAGGAGATAATAGAATACAGGTTGTGTCTTAACATAATATTTAGCTGCCCAAAATCACACTAAGTCAAAATTACTCTTAGAAATTTTGTATGTTGTCTCAATGTATGAGACCTAAAATTTCCCTTATATTAAGTACACCACAGATAGTTTTGCATTCAGCTTGAAAATTCATGTAGATCATTTGTATGAAATGGACAATTTATGTTGCGAAGCCCTGTGATATAGAATACAATGCTTACAGTCACATCTTTGAAGGCAAAATGATCACAGTATGTGAGCACATAGAATGAGGTAGTATGAGGCTATCTGGGGAAAAGGAGTCTCATTTCATGCTTATTCCAGAACACATGGTCATGAGTGTAAGGAGAGAGTGCATGGCCTGTATTTGCAAAAATACATTTTTAGTTTCAATCTGACTTTATTTTTTTGCTAAATGCATGTAATTAATTTTTCTTAATTTATCTATTTTTATATCATTGTGTGTCAAAAAGACTTCTTTCCCATTTCATTTATTCCCAGACTTACTTCAAAATTAGAGTATTTTAATCATTTGTATCCAAGGGGAGAAACTTTTTTTTGTGGGAACTCACAAAGACTTGCATAAATTAAGGTGTACAAATGTGTTTTTTGATTTGTAAAACTATTGGTTTGCATATATCTATTGAAACAATACAAAAATGATGTCATCAATATCAATAGCAGAAATTTATTCCTTCCCTCTCAATTCCTGCCCTTGAAGAACATAATAAGCTCTGCTAAGGATATGAAAGGTAATCAATTAGAGATTGCTTCTGCTTTCAAAATCAGCCTTATCCTCTGAACTCTTGTGCCATCTAATAAGGTTGTTTCATTCTCAGACTGTGAATGTACTAATTAAGTAATCCTATTATATATCATCACGTAAAAGTGCTTTGATTGCTGCAAGAAAAAGTGGTTAAGTATGAGATCTACCTAAGATTTTTTATAGCAGTTAAAAATTTCCATATGCATTATTTCATAACAATAAGAAGATTGACAAATGTTCAGGTCTAAATTAATTCATATTATAATAATTAAAATTTGTACACCTGTACCATTCACAGGTATAAATTTCAAATTACCATTGCCTACTTCTTTACCAAGGTTACAGTTGTTGTGTGTTAGCTATAATTTTGCAGGCCTACCCACCAAAATATGTTTCACAGCCATTTCCAATATTCATAAAAAT
>NW_007754785.1:1208-4467 GCF_000696425.1 Galeopterus variegatus | reverse complement strand
AAAAATGTAGAACCAAATGTACAAAGATACTGATCAAGCCAAAGAATCAGCTGATAAAATACAGTAGCAAAAAAATGCTTGCATAATCTTGTCTTCCAAAGGATGCATGATATGGTTTTCACACACTTGGAATCAAAGCAATAGGGTTATGATCAAACAACCAGGCAAACAGCAAAATAGTTTCCTAGATATAAAGTGTCTCCCATATGAAAATGACATGCTTATATGTAAATAGGCATACAGAAGCTAAATGTAAGAAGTAAAATAAGATGTCCCATGGTGTGATTTATGCTCACTCAAGTATTGGGGGGAGGTATTGGGAGGAGACATGAGCAGAATACACCAAATGCTGGGCTCTCAACAACAGAGAAAAAAAGAGAATCATCAATATGTCAAGGTGTTAATGGTTTTATATAGTATGCAAGTATCACATAGAGATTTCATAGTAAAATAGAACAGTAAATGAGATAACAGGAGTACTTCAATTTTTTTTCACCTGTCGTCAAGTATCAATTTGAATTCATTCAAGCAGGATGAGGTTAAATTAATATACAATTGTCTCATACGATTTCATTTTGTTCTTTCTTTTAATGATTCTATAAGACCAATATTTCTCAGGACTTTTAAAAAGTAGCATACTCCTTTAATGATAACACACACAAGAATATTAAGGGATGCATAACTCCTTCATATTAGTGGTTGTTAAACTGATTTTTGTTGTTCTTTAACAAAGCAGAAATCCAAATTACTGTATATATATATATATACACTTCCTCTTCCTCTGCCCATTCTTTCTCCAAATTCAGATGTTTTGAACTGTGTGTGAGAAAATTAAATTCTAAGTTAAATATTAAATATTTTTTTAATCTGCAGGATATATGAACATATTTACTACACTGCAAGTGTGTGTGTGTGTGTATGTGTGCAAATTTCTTTGCATACCCTCAAGCATAAGAAGGAACATTTAGATCCTTTGTTTTCCTTTTCTACTAGTCCAACTTAAGAGCCTAATTGATGTCAACTTCTTAGCAGAACCACCCATCATACTAACCACCCCCACTCAAGTGTATGAACAAGGGAGTAAGAAGAAAAGTGAAGCCCAAGGAACTCCACTACTTCTTCCTAATGCAGAGTGACTCAGTAGGAGTCTTTTTACTATGGGAAGTTGAAAAATGAGTAGCTGTTATTTAATGGGGAGTAAAAAAATAGTAAAAAGTACATAAAAGTATATATATATATATATTTTTTTCTAATAAGCAGTCGCTCACACAGGAAGAGTGAAAAATGTAGAACCAAATGTACAAAGATACTGATCAAGCCAAAGAATCAGCTGATAAAATATAGTAGCAAAAAAAATGCTTGCATAATCTTGTCTTCCAAAGGATGCATGATATGGTTTTCACACACTTGGAATCAAAGCAATAGGGTTATGATCAAACAACCAGGCAAACAGCAAAATAGTTTCCTAGATATAAAGTGTCTCCCATATGAAAATGACATGCTTATATGTAAATAGGCATACAGAAGCTAAATGTAAGAAGTAAAATAAGATGTCCCATGGTGTGATTTATGCTCACTCAAGTATTGGGGGGAGGTATTGGGAGGAGACATGAGCAGAATACACCAAATGCTGGGCTCTCAACAACAGAGAAAAAAAGAGAATCATCAATATGTCAAGGTGTTAATGGTTTTATATAGTATGCAAGTATCACATAGAGATTTCATAGTAAAATAGAACAGTAAATGAGATAACAGGAGTACTTCAATTTTTTTTCACCTGTCGTCCAGTATCAATTTGAATTCATTCAAGCAGGATGAGGTTAAATTAATATACAATTGTCTCATACAATTTCATTTTGTTCTTTCTTTTAATGATTCTATAAGACCAATATTTCTCAGGACTTTTAAAAAGTAACATACTCCTTTAATGATAACACACACAAGAATATTAAGGGATGCATAACTCCTTCATATTAGTGGTTGTTAAACTGATTTTTGTTGTTCTTTAACAAAGCAGAAATCCAAATTACTGGTTTGCACCCAGAGCTTTTAATAATAATATAACATAGTAAAACAGTATACAATAGAATAGAGTGTAATAAAAGGTAAAATACTATACGGAATTATTGAGATTCTTTGTAGGAAGTGCACATATTTCATTAGGTTCTGCAGGATATTGATAAGTGTGGAGTAAGAGAGATAGTAAATAGGATGATATAATTTGTCTCCTGACAGTTCAAATTTTATGGTACATGTTACTTATGGATGAGGTCACCTCTGCCTCCAGCTCTTCTACCAGATACATGCAGCTGCATGCTTCACCTCCGTGCAACCAGTAGACTGGCCTCCCAGAAAATGCACAGAAGTTAAAAATAAACAAACAAAATATTGGGAAAATTTTACTTATGATGCTAAATATGTCTTATAGAGAAAAATTTTCAAGTCTATCCAGAACTCTATTGAGCCTTTTTATTTACTTTGTTTTCAATCAGACCAAGGTTCTAATTCCTACTTTATATAAAGTGGTCATGATAAATAGTATTAATACCTGTCAGGTCCGCTGCCAGCAGCTGACCCGTACAGCCCTAGCCTCATTCCTTTCAGTGTTCGAGCGAACGGCCCGGGATTCCTCTTTCCCTCCGGTCCCCTTTTGATGGAGACAGAGGAAGAGAGCCGTGAAGAGAGGTGAGCACAACCACCGGCCCCAAACCAGCCCAGTTAAAGGACACTCAGACGCGGTGGGGGTTCTGTCAAGCAGTTCTGTTTATTAACACACAAGCATTGGCTTTTAACGGTAAATGGCAAAGGCTGTTTTTTTACATCCTCCAATCAGCTTAAGGGTTAAGGGCATGCATCCTGTCTCAATACCTAGCTATTTCAATTACAGTGTTCACAAGTGCGGCCAATAAGGGCTAAGGGAAGGTTTCCACAGACACTCCCAACCTGCTTTCAACAGGTGCTGTCTTAGGCTGCCATGTTAATCCACTTGTAATGTCACTTTAAGGTGGTGTTAGTTTTTTTAAAGGCCCAACATCTCCCCGTTTCTGTTTTAATAAGGCAGCTGGAGGTGGCTAACCTTCCCAGCCTCGCCTCCATTCCGTCTGGTGACTGTGCCTGTCTTAGGTTGTTTCCCTCTGGAAATCTTACCCATCATTTTCTATCCAGCCAAGCAGGGGCGGGGCAGAGCCTTAGAGATTGACGTTGCTTGAAGGGCCATATTGACCCAAGGGCTTTCAGGGCTTTCATTATGGGCCACCTC
>NW_007754785.1:0-208 GCF_000696425.1 Galeopterus variegatus | reverse complement strand
TTTGAGATGGTTAGCTGAGGCTTTAATGGGCTAGCCTTTTCTAACGTTAAAAGTGTGCCCAGAATTTTAAACGGGGGTATGGTCTGGACCTTATTGGCTGACACCTGTAACCCTCATTTACTCAAGCAGGAGAGAGTTAGGCTCAGTGCATGAGATAAGTCCGTGGGCGTTGGTGCCCCAAGAATTATGTCATCCGTGTAAAGATAAA
>NW_007754784.1:7371-7822 GCF_000696425.1 Galeopterus variegatus | reverse complement strand
TTCATTGTTTTTTTATTAATGTGTTTGGAAATATAATTTGCTTGAGATAAACTTAGGACATTGCTACAATGAAGGGCATCAAAGGAATAAAAATACTCCTGTTTGTATGCTGTGAGCACACACCTGATCAGGCGACGAGTCTACACATTACTTTAAAAATAGAGTGGAAAGTGAAAATCCTAAAATTACCAGTTACTTTTTTCTAACATTGACAACCAACCAATGTGATGTAATTTTTTTTTTTCAATTTATTGACTTGACAGTTAATTTTGGTCATGTGTAAAGATACCAATTTAAGCTCACTTCCATACAATTCTCAACTCAAAAAAGGGACAGATAAATTTAAGGATTAGGATATGTTTGCAGATCAGGTAGGATTTGGTTTTCTCCAAAAAGGCTTGTGGCTCATTTTGCCTTGTAGTCTTAAGGGAGTTGCTCACACCAGAGAAGG
>NW_007754784.1:0-3372 GCF_000696425.1 Galeopterus variegatus | reverse complement strand
CACTATCCCAAACATTCCTAACAAATTACAGTGTTCAATGGATTATTTAAAGGTACTCCCCGGGGAAATCATCCCAACTTACAAACTTTTTCCGTTTTCTTAGGCTTCTACTTCCTCTCTTTAGACATAGTTTACTGGCAATACTTACATTGTCAGGAACTGAGAAAGGAAACAAAGGTTGCTATGCCAGGTGCTGGGATAGGATATTTCATTTTCTTTGACCTTCACAGAAATCTTTAGAGAAAGGCATTATTATTCCTATTCACAGACTATGGATCAGAAAGGTTAAATAATTGTGCAAGCATACTCCTGATGAGTGTCAGAGCTGACTTCTGCTGAATCCTTCCTGGCTTTCAAATGTAGCAAACCATACTCTCTACTGCAGCAATAAAAGAGAGCAGGCTGAAAGATCTGGAGGACGACCTAGACTAGGACAGTCAGTGGTTGGAATGCTTGTATTGATCTTCAGACTGGTAAGACAGTTGGCCAGAGGGCTGATTCTCAAGGTGAGAACTGGGGAGTCTGCCATGACAGGCCCAGGCCTTACTGGGGGCAGGTGGGGCTGCATTATAATAAATAATTCAGCCCATTCTAGAAGAGTAATAATCCTTCTTTCTAACTCAACAAATAAGCTATTACTAAAATAATAAATAAATAAATAAATAAAAATGTGTGCAAGGTATTTTGAGGGCACAGCCCCTCTTTCTCTTGTTTAAGGAGATAATCTTTTAAGCTGCAAATGACATAGGAAATAAAGAGATAAAAGTAAGATTTTTGCACTGAAGGGTTAGCAAAAAAAAAAAAAGGATTGTACTTCATGGAGGACTGTGGAAGAAAAGGAAGAATGTAATGGAGGAATAAGGTTATACCTGTGGGAATGGTGTTCTTCCCTCTGACTGTTAGAAAGCAGAGAGATAAATGAGCAAGCTCAAGAACCCCAAGTTGGAACAATGCTTAGTAAATATTTCCACGCATTTGAAGAACAAATCTTCCTTTATAGCATAATAAAATGTACCATTGCTGTCTATAAAAACAAAAGCAGACAAACAAACAAAAAGCAGGCATTTTATCCTGAAAGTCTGTGTCTGAATTTCAATAACTCCTCCTACCAGGCGGGAGGTTGTGAATTTCAAAGCAATGAAGACCAACAAATAGATTTTGGGTTTTAAAATTAAACCTACTTATTAGAAGAAAATAATCAGCCTCTAAAGCTTAGGCCCAGTAATTTGAGCCAATTTTAAAATGAGGCAAAAAAAAAAAAAAAAGAAAAAAGTCATGAGATCCCAATTTCCCTCCTACACTGAGTGGATTTTGATATAAACAAGTCATGGTTATAATTCTTTATCAATCTCCTTATCAAATTCACCATTATTACAAGTTTTATGGGGACCTTAAATGATCATTGTTGCTAATAGTTACTAAAGCCTACTTACAGAAATAGCAAAGTGGGTGAAGGTCATGATGCAATGACTCACACATACAACAAAAAAACTCACACAAATATCCATTAAGTAAATGAAAAAATACTCAATTTTATAAATAATGCAATTAAAACCATTGTCATTATTTTCACCTAGCAAATTGGCAAAAATATTTTTAAAAAATCATATCCAAGTTCATAAGGAATCTTCTATGAAATTGACAGGTCTTTTCATATATTAAATGGATGATAAATTGGTGTTTTTAGGAATGTTTGGCAATATTTCCAAAGTCAATAAAAATGCTGATACATTTCAATCCAAATATTTCACATCTAAGAATTTACTGTGAGAAAATAAGCAGTGAATTATAGATTGATGTAATGTTTATCAAAGTGTTCCTTGCAATAATTTTTTTTTTTTTAATTTAAGAGAGTTTTATTGAGCAAAGAACAAATCTCATACTTGGTAGGTGCCAGAACCAAAATAGGTTCAGAGTGACTCCTGGCTTCCATGTGGCTGGCTAAGATTTATAAACAAAAAAGGGAAAGTGATGTATAGAAGATGGAAATAAGGTACAGAAATAGCAATAACAAAATATTATAGAGTACATATTAAATAATAAATACTTTAATTAAATATAGTATGCTACATGACAATTAAGTGTATTTTACAATTGGCATAGAAAACATTTTTGATATATGAAAAAGGGGAAAAAATTTGGATACCAACTGCATATATGGCAGTTTTCAAAATAAAACTGATGAAATAAAATAAATTTTTGAAACATTTTAGAAAACAAAATAAATAATTCATATATGCTATATGACAATAAAAGGCTAAATGGAAATTTAGCAAAATATTAGCTGTGATTTACTTAACTGATTAGATTTTGGGGTAGTTTTTTATACTTTTTCTAATTTGTATTTTTCTCTAAACTAGATTGTAAGCCAAAGAGAGATGGGCTTTTAAAACCTCATGTTCTGGGCACAGTGGGTGCTCAGTAACAGTTGT
This sequence comes from Galeopterus variegatus, assembly GCF_000696425.1. NCBI lineage: Eukaryota > Metazoa > Chordata > Mammalia > Dermoptera > Cynocephalidae > Galeopterus > Galeopterus variegatus. The sequence continues at coordinate 940 of NW_007754784.1, read as the reverse complement.
TTAAGTGAAAACAGAAATATAAACAGATAATTGTAGCCATTAAATACCTGCAAAGGCCACCTTGCAGAGTAAGCTGCAGACTGACAATTCTGAGGATAAAGCATGAGTGACCAAGGGAAGCAGCATGAATACTTTCTCTTATGAAAGAACCATGAGATTTGCATATTTAATACAAGGCTATGAGAATGGCTGTTTTCATGACCTGATATGAAAGATCTGTACACATAAAAACTCCTCAGAATTCAATTTGTCTACTTTGCTGAAAGACTGAGTTAGTCTCTGCTGGAAACCCACCTTACCTTTCAGAGAGACAGAACATCCCAGTGAGTCAACACTTCGTCCATTCAACTCAACATTTTCTCTAGGTAAATATTTACATATTTTTGTGTGTAAAAGATAGGAACATTATTTTCTACACGGTTATCGATGATATAGCATCACAGAATATTTTCACTCTTCATGTTCTGTGCATTTTTTCCTCATACTTTTGCTCATTTGCTTATTCCTTTTAATATTAACTCTTATTTTCTCCTCTGCTCATGTAAGTCTAATTTTGTCTTCAAGCCCTGAGATCCTTCACCTTTGATGAAAACTTTCTTGACTCAATAGTCTTTAGCACATCTCTCCCTTAAGCATTTATACCTCTAAAAAACTTAACAATTGAATACAGAGTAATTTTTTCCATAGCTTTCCAACTAGTTTGAGCATATTAAAAGGCAGGAATCTTGAGATTCAATTGTTCTACTGTCCTATTTTTCTCCCTGGTGCCGAATACAATGCTGATCACCTCAATAAATTGTAGATGAATGATTTTCAAATATATCAGAAGTAGTTCAACATTCCTGCAGCAGGTTTTTATCAGAACAATTCAATGCACTAGATACCATGATGTTTTTAAAGAAAATCCTCCAAGGAATGTAAGAGAAGTTGAACCAGATGG
>NW_007754783.1:3450-11273 GCF_000696425.1 Galeopterus variegatus | reverse complement strand
AGGGATGGCCGGTTAGCTCACTTGGGAGAGCGTGGTGCTGACAACACCAAGCCAAGGGTTGCGATCCCCTTACAGGTCACAAAAAAAGACAAAAAAAAAAGAGTAAAAATTTGAATGCAGGTAGTCTGCCCAAGGATCCATGCTCTTAACCACTATACCTTAGTGCTTTTCATCCTAATGCATGCACTTACTGACTCTCTTAAGTAAACAGCAGCCATAGGGACTTTTCTAAAATTCAAACATGAACACGTTACTTTCCCTGCTTACAACAGTCCACTAGTAGCCTACTGCCATCAGGAGAGATTATACAACAGTCCACTAGTAGCCTACTGCCCTCAGGAGAGATTATTCTCCTTAACAGGGTACAAGACCTTTCAAGCTCCAGTCTGCATTTATGTAATGTCTCCATCACTACCCATGAGATTAGGGGTCAGCTAACTTTTTTCCACAAAGGGTCAAGTAGTAAACAATTTTGGCTTTGCAGACCAGAGGGTCTCTGTTGCAATTATTCAAGTCTGCTGTTGTAGTATGAAAGCAGCCATAGACTAAATGTATACAGGTATGGCTGTGTTCCAATAAAACTTAATTAACAAAGACAGGTGATGGGCTAGATGTGGCCCCCCAACCGCTGCACTAAACTGTAATGTCTGTGAAAAGGCAGGGGCTATATTTATCTTATGCACCACTGCATTCCCAGTGCTTATCCTGGGATTTAATTACTCAATAAAAATTTACTGAATAAATGAATGAATCCTAAAATTTCAGCTTTGGTGGTGAGAGAGACTCTGAGAAGAAAAGGGAAAGATAGAGAATGGAGAATATGAAATGGAAGAGAGGCACTTGGATCAAATAGACCCTTATCAGCAATATCCTATGAATTCACCAAGGACGTAACTCTATATTCTCTGCACAGTATTATACTCTTAATAACACTATATAATAGTGCCAGATAAATTGAATTTGCTCACTTCTCAAAGCCTGGACTGTATATCATTAAATTTGAAGGCAAAACCAAATATGAAATAGTCTAACCCCAAGTCAATTAAGAATAATCATGTCAATCTTAATGTTATATGACTCAAAGAATGCCTATAAAGCAGCATAACGCTTAGTTCCCCTGAGAAGGAAAACTACATACTCCTTCCTGAGAGTGAATGAGAATCAGTAGATGCCTTTGTGACACACTGGTACTATGACACCTTCATAAGCACCAGCCGATTTACTGTACAGCCAAAATCAATGAATCACTGTTGACTTGAAATGGAAAAGAGAAGCCATAGATAATTTTCCAAATTTGGTATGTACATAAAGATGGAAATGGACTGAAAAATATAGTCACTTATCAACAGATGGTAACATGGATTACCAGAAATAAGGTCAGATTTGTCGCTAACCACTTTACAAAGACCCCAGCCCCACCCCTTCCCCCAAATCCTACTTATGTGTGGTATTTTCCGAGAAGGTCATGCCTTGGTAGAAATAACAATCCTGCAAAGAAAGCAGGGAGGGAGGCAGTTAGAATAATGCAGGGGCCAGAAGTTCTGAGGAAACAGGGTGTGCTCTCAGGCTGGGGCTCCCCAGACTCCCACCAACATGTGGCAGGATGTGGGTGGAAATGTGGGGTGCTCTAGCCTCAGCACCCTTGGTTCTCTCTGCTTAGCTACGGCTGGATTTTAAGCTAATCTGACATTTTGTGCTGACTGAAGACCTTCAAGTTTTGCTCCTTTCAGTGTACTCAGAGATGCCTGCACTGGGAGTTGAGGCCCCACTGAGAATGTGGGGAGGAGCAGGGATCAAGTAATTTGCCTGTGCTTAATCAGGGCTTAAAATAGATAAACCCAAGATTAAACGGAGACCTTATTAGTCCTTGAATATCTAGTATGTCCTCTCTTACAGGAAAGAACCTTATTTCCAAGTATATTTTAAGACCCCCTAAACTATGAAGAGATTTAAGGTCACTTTCCAATGGCAATGCCTCTGTTAGCAACCAGGGCAGAAATGAAAATGGAGAAAGTATGCTTCTAGATAACTTTAGGTAAATACAAAAATTTTATACAAGCTCTGGGTGTGGCTTACTAAGATAAAGTATGATATATAATTTTTTTTTAAACAAAGAAATAGAGAAATTTTAATGCTAGAGAATTAATAGCATGGCACACTTCCCCTCCCCCACCTGTCTTGTCTGGGAATGTTCTTTTCCTGCGTCCTCAGGGCTGGCAGTCACCCTGGCTGGGGATGTCCCTGTCCAACAGGTAGCACACTTGTCCCATGCATTACATTCAACTGCTGCTCCAGTGTTTGATGGGCTGACTGGCCTAGGCCCCAGCCCCTGGCTTTGTGTTCTTTGCTTGGCCCTGTCTCTCTGCTAAGGCCAGGTGGACCGAAGGATTCAGCCAGATCAGCCTCAGGAGGAACGAACCACTCACTACTCCTCCCTCCATCCCCAGATAGGACAGAGCCTCCAGGCTGTGGGCAGCAAGATCTCCCCTCGCCCCCTGCTGAATTGCTGAGACCCAGGGCAGCTCTGCCTCACAGCTGATCCTTGTCCACCCAGATGGGTCTTGCACTGCTCCTCAGCAATTTTGTCTTCGATGATGCAAAGCAGCTCCTCCATGATTCCCCACATCTTGGCCTCCATGGTGGCATACAGGCACAGCAGTGCCTCCAGCTTCTTCTCCTTCAGCTGCCACATATGCAGGAATTATTTCTCCATCTCAGGCTGAGGCAGCAGCTTCTGAACCTCATGATGTTCTTCTCAGACACCCAAAATGAAGAGCACAATGGGGTAGATCTTGGAATTGATCAAGTCCATCAGGCAACCGATCTCGGCCTCCAGCAGATAGTGCTTGTTCTTGGCTGCCACACCTTCAACGTTGGCAGAAACGATGCATTCAAAAGTGTTGGGGTTCTTCTCTTGGGAGTAGATGATGGTCTCCATCTTCTGTTTCCTGAGGAACTCCTCTCTTGTAACAATATCCCACTTGCATATGGTGAAATCCATGGTGCCCCCGAGTTGAGCAGCTTCTGAACCAGTGTCTTGGCCACCATAGGGGGCCTGAAGAGGACAGGCTGGTGGTGCCCACAGTGGAAGGTTGACACCAGGCTGTAGGGGATGAGGCTGAGGTACTTGCTGAGCTCGTTCTCGGGATCCAGCTCTTCCTGCGTCTCCATTAAGAGCTTGGTGGCCTCCAGGAAGGACCAGACCAGGCTCCCCAGCAAGCTCTGTGAGATGATGCAGACCTACTCCTTACTGTTCATCTGCTTGTACTTGTTTTCAGACCTGCTGGCCAAACAGGAAACTTGCTTGTGAGAGGCAGGGACTGACCCAAGTTCACTCACTGAAACTGGTTCTTCTGGCTGCCAGGGGTTCCAGAGTGCCCTCAGGGTGTGGTAAGCAGTGTCCGCCTCCTGACGGCTTCCCCTATGCATCAGGTGCTACAGCTTGACCAGGAGGGGCTTACTGGGTTTGGCTGTAGCAGGGAATGTTGCCCATGTCCAGGTCATGGCCCATGAAAGTGTCAACCCGTGTGCACAGCCACCTGTACCTGGTTTCGTGAACATGCACAACATCGTCACACTTCGAGGACATGGAGCAGGCATCCAGCTGGCTGGAGATGTTCAGATTTAGGTGGATGTAGAACGAGTCCCCTAATGTGATCAGGTCCTCTTCCATGTGCTTCAGCAGCATCCAGTAGCCTGCCTGGTTGACCTTGTAGAGCAGTGTGACAGGGCCACTGCACCTCTGAATGGTCCAGTGGGCCTCCTTCTTTGTGCATGTATCCAAGGGGACACTCTGCCTTCTCGCCTTTTATGCAGGCTTCTAGCAGCAGCAGCTGGTGGCCCTCGTGGAAGCCTGCCTTCAAGGCCAGGCCAGGGAGCCCAGCTTGACCAAGTGGGTGAATCTTCCACATGCTTTGCCCCAGAGCAGGATGAGCTGGGAGATGAGGCTGTCGCTGTTCAGTGTTGTGTACTGCACCAAGGGCCCGAAACTCCACACGGATGTGACTGAAGGCCAGAAGAGTCTTTCTAGAGAGAACTTCCTAAACATGAAGTTGACCTGCTCCAGGTCATAGGTATCCAGGCTCTTGCACTGGTAGGAGGAGGAAGAGGAGGAAAAGTGGATGGAGAGGGGCCCAAAGGGGTAGCATTCATGACTGTCAACATCCAGGTCTAAGGCATCAAACCCACCACTGTCATTGTCTTCTTCAACTGTGCTGCGATAAAGTGCACTTTTCATATAGCATCTGATAATGGAGTTGTTTTCTGGGGGCTCGGCAGTCATTGACGTGTTGCTGCTACAGCTCTGATGGGGCATCTTGATGAAGGAGCTGGTGATGGGCAAAGAACTGGAGGAGGGGGGGCTGGCGTCTGTGCCTTCTTCATGTCCCTTGACTTGAAAATTCAATGTTTGCTTCAGGCTGATGGGGGATTTGGTTCTCTGCAGCTAGATGGCCTTCAGATTCATCCTGTGCCTGGGTGTGTGGTAGGGCAGGAAGTATTTGCTGTCTTTAGGCGACTCCTCTGAGGTTGAAGAATTGTCCACTTCTTGACTGTTAGCCCTGGAGCTGGCATCCCCAAAGTTTTTTTTTTGTTTTTTTTGTTTTTTTTTTTTAAAAGATGACCGGTAAGGGGATCTTAACCCTTGACTTGGTGTTGTCAGCACCACGCTCAGCCAGTGAGCAAACCGGCCATCCCTATGTGGGATCCGAACCCGGGGCCTTGGTGTTATCAGCACCGCACTCTACCGAGTGAGCCACGGGCCAGCCCGCCAAAGTTTTGAGAGATGATTGTTACTGGCAGGTTCCTGGGCAGCTTCTGGTCGAGGCTGGTGTTATCCTTGGAGAGGTGCCAGAGCTTGCTCTCCAGGTTGATGATGCAGGCCTCCTGCCACAACATCTCGATCTTCACCTCGTCATTCTTTTCTTCCAGCTCAAGGATCTGTTTCCTGTATTTGTCCTTTTCGATTAAGCACTGTGAGTACTGGGTCTGTGCTTCGTCTTGGGAATGGAAGGCCTGGTTCTGCTCCCCCCACCTCCTCCAGCTGTAGCATAACTGTTCAAGCAGTGCTTGTACATTTTGCAGTCCTTTCCCAGGGTCAAACACTTGAGCTCCACATCTTCATTCTCCTCCAGGTACTAGTCCCACAGATCCTCTGCCTCGTGGACCTTCTTCTGTAGGCTTCAGATCTTGCTGACGAGCTCTTGCTGGTCCTCCAGGGCCTCCTTCTGGTTGTGTTCCAGGATGTCCAGGATGGCTTTGTCCAAGTCCAGCAAGCTGTATTTTCTGGCCTGTAGGATGTACTGCACCTCCTGATTTCTGGTCTTCAGCCTCTTATTCTCCCACACCAGTTCCAGAACCTGCTCCTTCTTGGGCTGATTCTCAGTGTTGTTCTTCAGTTTCAGTGACTGATTTCTCTCCAACTTACATTCCTCCTCCATCTTACTCAATCAATGCTTCAGGTGATCAATCTCAATTTGAAGGTCTTGACTCCTCCGAATCACTACTGTGATTTTCTCTTCACTGAGCTGGGCAAAGAGCATGGCCAAGTTGTAGTTGTCATCTTTCACCTTGACCAGCTCGTTGTTGTAGCTGGCCCACTCCTCCTCTATCTTGCTTGTAGTACTGCTCCTGGAAGGTCAACAGCTCCACCCATGTCAGCGTCAGCTGCTTCTTTCGTTTTCCAGCTCTCGTGACTTGGCCAGCAGCTCGCACCTCCACAGGTCCTTGGCCTTCATCTGGTGCTGCAGCTTGATGACTTCATTCATCAGGAAGCATGTGAGGCCCTTGGGGCCCTCCTCCAACACAATGATGGAGAATCTCCATGTGGGCTCCTTCCCAGTAACCAGGTTGTACAGTTCTGGGTAGTAAAATTCAAGTAGTTGATCTTGGATGGCAGCATGGGAGCACTGAGCACTTCGTCCTCATGATGCTCATCAATGACCTTACACTGGCACAGGCAGAAGGTGAGCTTGGCGGGGTTATGTAGTGACTCAGCTTGTACTGGCTGCACTCCACATTCTCCCACAAGGCATCCTCCTCATCCTTCAGCATCTCCACGTAGTCACCCAGCTCTAGCCCTCCCCCTGGCATGTGTTAGGTGCTCAATAGACAGGAGATGCTATCCTTTTACTGACGTCTGACTTTTACACTTTCTGGCTGGATCTTGTCTTCTCTTGAGCCAGTCTCCTGCTGGATCTGGAGCTGAGATGGCCAGGATAGTTTTGGAGGCTGGAAAGTCCATGGTCCAGGAGGTGCCCCTGGTGAGAGCCATCTTCTGGGTGGGAACTCTCTACAGGGTCTCATGACACAGGGAATCACATGTTGAGAAATGCAGTATGACATTCTGATAAGTGAATCTATTTCTTTCAGCAGGGAATTCTTAGGAGGTATTCCTGTTCTGTCTTTAACTACCAGGCCAGGATATAAACCAAAAGAGCATGGTTGACATCACAGTGACTGTTCCACCAAAAGAAATCAAGGTCAACAACTCTAATACTAAATATTAGACTTTGGCAGGGTAACCAGGCTGATAAGCTAGTTCAACCCAAACTCACCCTATGGAATTACACAGTGAAACTCTTGATTAAGGAGAACCGCCTATTATGTAATAGCTAATGGTTACTCTCTTATTTTCTTATTTTCTCTCAAGACTTCTGATACGTGTAACTGTGGTTGCCATAGTGTAAGTTAGTGCTGCAGTTTCAACCACCTACTGGAAAGATTTTACCAGGTTTCTAAGGGGGTATCTTGAGCCAATTAAATGCCAATCCCTTTAACCAAATAAGCAAAATATAAAATACACTATATAATACAGGTCTGTACTGTACTATAGTGAATAATACTGAAATTAATAGGTTTCTTCCTAAAAAGATGGCTATTTCCTAAAAAGATGTACTGCATATTTTAGAGGTATCATGACAAACTGCAAATTTTTTAGTAATAAAAACTTTCAATTTTCAACATATAAATTAAAATTATAACCGACAAAGGAAGATTTCGCACAAAATCCTTCTTTGTATTAACACTGTAATCTCTAACATTCTATTTTGTAAATGTGAAATTACTATTAAGCACTTCATAGTTCAAAGTAGCAACTTTAAACTCAGGAATCAGCTCCTGGAAACCTCTGCCCTCCTCCCACAGCCCTGTGAATATTTCTAACATTGCCCTTCCTGCGTTGCCTTAGTATCTGTTTACATGTTTCTCCCCCATCAGACTGAAGGCTCTTTGAAGGTAGTGAGTGCGTATTATTTATCTGTGTGCCCCAGGCAACTAGTAGACAGTAGGCACTCAGTGCGTATTTGTTCATGAACTGAGTAAATGGAGATCATCTAGATGTGGGCCAACTATTATTACCTTGCTGGAATATAAACTGACTTTGGATCCATTCTATGCCACTGCTTGGCTTGACATAAGCTAGCAGTTTGGGAATCCAAATGAGATAACTATCATCTAGATGTGGGCCAACTATTATTACCTTGCTGGAATATAAACTGACTTTGGATCCATATCTATGCCACTGCTTGGCTTGACATAAGCTAGCAGTTTGGGAATCCAAATGAGATAACTGAAAACATTAATTTCCTACAAACCCAAAATTTGAATAATCCTTTTTAAAATTTTTTCTCTTCTTCAGATTTGGGTAAATCATGTCTGCAAGTGAAATTTGGTACTTCATGGAAAATGAGTACTTTATTTAAACATGAGAAAGTAAATCTGCTGATGTTAGTCTTAGTTCTCTAGGCCAATTTATCTCGCAAATGGTTTCCTGCTAAATTTGGTCCTTGTAAAACAGTAATAGGACAGAAATTCTAAATCAGGTC
>NW_007754783.1:0-277 GCF_000696425.1 Galeopterus variegatus | reverse complement strand
TGTAATGTGGGGCTTTACAACACATACATTTTGACTTGTATGAGATAAGCTCTTGCAAATCGGAAAAAAAAGAAAATCACCCCAAGAAAGGAAATATCTCAAAGTTTTCAGCCCAGATACATCATTCTGAAATATGTAACAACATTTTACTACCATGTCAAGATTAGAAATCCATTTTGGAAGGGTGCAGCGAGGTAACATGATTATGTGAGACAAAAAAAAAAAAATGCATTCAGAAGAGATCAAGGTTATTTACATAGTAAACTTCTTGACATTT
>NW_007754782.1:7569-7823 GCF_000696425.1 Galeopterus variegatus | reverse complement strand
TTTATATGTGAACATTGCCCAGTTCTGAAGAATACATCCCAAAGGACTGCAATTGGGAATACCATTTGTATTTCCCATGATTTTGAGATAACTTTGTCTAAGATGACCAAAGCAAAGACCCCTTTCTTTGGGGAATTGGTAGGATTTTGTTATAATCGCCAAATGGTTTAGACTCAGACAATTAAACAAACAAGACAACACTAACACAAAAAAACAGAGAAGGAATAAATTGAGTACTCTTTTAACCAAACCTT
>NW_007754782.1:0-2597 GCF_000696425.1 Galeopterus variegatus | reverse complement strand
TCACCTCATATCTGGCTGAGAATGGCTCAGCTTGTTGTAAATACGTTAATATGCATGTGTGCACCCTGGTGTTCCTTGGCTATCTGAATCGCACCCATGTGTGCATTGGTTATCTGACTCTAATATAAAAGAGAACTGCTCTGATCCACTGGGACTGAGATTGCATCTGAGAAAAGCATGTCAACCTTGCCAGTGGTTCCCAGGATCTTTTTTCCAACTACCTAGCTCATGACTGCATATGAAGGGTCTGTGACCCAGTCTGCACAATGAGTTTGAAGGGTCTGTCACCAGCCCAACACCTACACTACCTAGCTTTGTGTAAGTACACTCAATGATGTTCACACAACAACAAAATCGCCTAACAATGCATTTCTCAGAGCACATCCCCTTCATTAAGCTATATAGGACCGTGTTATGATATTAATAGTGATAGGACATTACAGTTAAGTATATGAGAAGAATTCTGAAAACATGGACTGATAATAAATAAATACTCTTATCATAATTTTTTTTCACCTATATCTTACTGGAGAATTATGACAAATATTTTTTTAAAAAACATTATTACAATATCTAATTATTGCTTATAATTTCTTGTATATGTGTCTAAAATTATAATTAAGTTTGGGTTATGCCAAATTAAGATGAGAAGCCAGTTTACCCACTTTAGACTGCAAAAATTGAAAATCTAACAATTTCAAGTGTTGGAGCAGATGTGGAGCTATCACCATAGTATATATTTTTCTGAATGGAGTGTAAAATGAAAGAACTTTGGAAATTTGTTGTGTTATTATTTGAATTTGAATACTCACATTTCCCCTGGCCCAACAATTTCCCCCCCCCCCCCGCCAGGGATATGTTGAAAATAAATACTCACATTTAGAACACAAAATATGTGAAAGTTTATTCTAGTAGCTATACTCACATTGTTCAAAAAACAACCTCAAACAGCTTAAATGCCCAATAATAGGTGATTGTCAAGAAAGTATGATGTATTCCTCTGTGAATTATGCAAAAGTGGATTCCTTGATGTTCTTCACGTAAAAAAGTTTATTCTACCTCAGAACATTTTTACTTTTATTTTTTTCCTTTACCTGGAATAGTCTTCTTTCAGACAATCTGTCTGGATTAATTCCTCACTTCTTTTAGGTTTTTTCTTTGTTGCTATTTCATTAGAGAGCTCAGACAACTCTAATATTTTAACCATTTGCTCCCTATTTTTACTACTTTTCTTTATACAAATTATCTCCATATGACCTGCATTTTTATTTTTTATGTGGCTGAGGACACATTTTTGTTGTTGTTCATTGCTACATCTCCAGAACAAAGAATAGTCCCAAACATATGAGGTATTTAATATATTTTTGAAATGATTAATAAGTAGATATATCAAATACTTTTGGGAAAAGGGCAAAAAACATAATCATTCATACTTCTTAAAGGAGTGGCACATTAGTAAAATTAGAAAATAATGTCTATAAGGGTAGACGAAGTAGACAATAAAAGTAACAGAACGTAATAAAACTTTTTAATCTTAATATTTTGAAAAAAAGCATTTTGAAACATTTCTAGAAAATTTTAACATCCAATGTTCATTGAAAAAGAAAAAAAAATACTACGAATAATCAAACAAGTTTTAAAGAAACAAGCCAAAAATATCTATAAATGATGTACCATGTTCAAGTCAGTTTTACAAGAAAGTTTGAGCAAACATTTAAAAGAGAATTACGTTCACCATTATACAAATTTTTTTTTCAAATATTAGATTTAATAAAATAAAAAATGAGAGATACATAGGCCTTTAAATATTTAAATGTTATTATAAGGCAAATACATTATTTTTAAGTGGATAATGTAATCAATTAAATCTTTTTACCTCCACCCTTCAAACTATCATGTATTTGTAAATTGGCACATTAAATAGGAAGTGATTACAATAAATTAAAAATGCCTTTCCAGTGAAAAAAAAATTATAAAAGTATATTGTCTTTTTATTTTATATTACCTTTATTTTATATCCTTTGGTTATTCCTGACTTGTTAATTTAAGCTAAATTTTTGTATAACAAATACATAATAAGCAGTCTAAAAAAATCACCTCACCATTACTGATTAATATTTCATTTACAAAACAAACTTAAACTTATTTTAACACATTAAATAACCTCCTGTCCTAGTACAGTGTTAAATACCTTAAAAATTACCAAAACTGTATGTGTATGTATATATATATATATATACACTTAATGTATTCCAATATACATAACTTCTTATGTGTTAATCATACAAAAACTGGTTTTAAGTTAAAACAGATTTTTCAATACAAGAATATCTCTTTTCTGTCTGCTTTTTTTTCAGAAATACATCAAAATAAATATATTAAAATTAAATTCTAGTAATGCAAAACATATATGTCAGATTTACTTCTGTGCCACCTGAATAAAATTTACCTATTCCTTATAACACTAGTAATTCAGGCAGCTAAATATAGCTTTTCTATTGAAATTCCTGGGTCCACCTCTGCTTTGACCATTGCTCTCTCACCTTGACATAAATTGTAACTGCAACACAAGGAATATTGGCATGCTTACCATGTTT
>NW_007754781.1:7104-7823 GCF_000696425.1 Galeopterus variegatus | reverse complement strand
TGTTTTGGGGCTCTGATGTTGGATGTATAAAGATTATGGATTATTATCTGCCTGGCAGATTATCCTCTTTACTTTTATATAGGAATACATTTTCTTTTTTATTTACCTCTTTGTCCTTAATAATTCTTTGTTGTCCTAAACATGACTTTACCCAACATATTAATGTTAATATGCTGGTTTTCTTTTGACGAATATTTTCCTGTCTCTCTTTTCTCATCCCTTTACTTTCAAAGTATATTTCTTTATCTTTTACATATTTCTTTTGAACACGGCAGTGAAGATGGGCTATATTACGCTATGGTAATAGACAGCTTCACCGTGTCAATTGTTANGGACCTCATAGCCACATATAGACAGAGGGGATCACTGCTCATTAAATCCTGTTTGAAATATCTCTTGAGATTTCTTTAAAATTTGTTTTCTCTGTAGTCAAAGCACCAGTAAACTACTAGTGTTTATGGATAACACCCCCTCAGGCGAAATCTGTATTTACCAAATCAGCCCTAACTACAATCTTAACTGGGTTGTGAGGTCAGGAAGCAACTGCAGCTTTCTCAGAAGGAAAACATGGGGCTGGAAAGGTCATCTGTGCAGGGTATACGAGTAATGGTGAATTGTCGGGCCTGGCTTGTAATGATAAAAGACTATAAAAACAACGGAAAGGCAGCTGCTAATAAGTGAACAGGGATTTCCAAAATGCGTTCATGAGCGTAGAACGG
>NW_007754781.1:3122-4407 GCF_000696425.1 Galeopterus variegatus | reverse complement strand
TTTTTTTCCTTTTTGTCTTTTTCCGTGTCCGGCAACGGATCGCAACCTTCAGTGTCGCCCCTGCACCGGACCGGGACCGGCAACGGGATCGCAACCCTCGGCGCTGCTCCCGCGCCTCGCTTAGCCAGTGAGCGGGAACCGGTCTGCACGTGGGATCCGAACCCTCGGCGGGAGCGCCGCAGCACTTCCCAAGCAGCGCACTATAGCAGTGCGCCACCGGGCTGGCCCAATACTTTAAATTTTTAACTACAGTTTTTTTCTTTGTGGAAAGAAGCTCTATTTGGTTCTTTCAGTTAATTAGATTGTCCTTTATGCACAATGTCGTGCCTTTCATCGTGTTTTCCTTCCTTTAACATAAAATATCTAGTCATTTTAGATATGCTTATTTTAAAGTTTCTGTCAGATTGTTCTGTGCTTCTAGTTCTTGAAGGGCATTCATGTTCTCAGTGACTGTATCACCGACTCTCCCTTATGGTGAGTAATTACTTACGTTATCTGCAATGTTTTTCTTGCAAGCTCGTTTTTGACATTTTTCAGGTTGGATTTTTTTTTTTTTTTCTGAATGGTGATTTCTTACATAGAAAGTAACTCATTGATTCTAGCAACATGTAGAACCAAACTATTACAGACCCACCGCCAACTACAAACCTGTGAAACCGCTGGATAAACTAACAGGATGTGTTAAAAAACATATCTGAGGGAAAAATAAATAAAGGGAATCCCTTTCTCTCTGTGAGGCCTTTAAGCTCTGAATCCCTGGTGGTTTTGTTTTTCAAAGCACAGAGGGTTTACTTGCCTGAGACCAGATTCCATGCTGTTTCTGAGCTGAGGTTCTGCACTAGCTGCTAGCATGACTTTGCTACTCCTCTCCATGTGGCAGAGGAGAGTCTTAGTTTCTCAGGAGCCTTCTTGTTACTTTTTCGATTCTTGCTTGAGTCTTGGGCAGAGCAAGCTCTTGCAGCTTGCCAGGTTGGCCAGGATGGCTTTCCTATGAGGATCTTTTCCCTGGGGGGTAACCCTTCCAGAGTTCAATGCCAGTCTCGTTGAAGCACCATGCCTCATGGGGACCAAAGTCCACTTTTCCTGTCCACACATGAGCAGTAGCGCTTCTGCCCGTAAACCACAGGACATCTGCCACCACCATGCCAGGCTGCTGTTACGTTAGCCCCGCTCTGTCCAGAAGTTCATTCTTCATTTCTGGCAACTGGGGATTCCTCTCATTTATTTTTCCCCTCAGATATGTTTTATAAACTGCTGTGCTATTATAACTTACCCAGAATTTGTA
>NW_007754781.1:0-2281 GCF_000696425.1 Galeopterus variegatus | reverse complement strand
TTTTTCCCCTCAGATATGTTTTATAAACTGCTGTGCTATTATAACTTACCCAGAATTTGTAAGTTCATGGCAGAGGCAGGTCTGTAATAGTTGAGTCCTGTCTATTGCTGGACCTACCCAGGGCTTTCCTTTCTATGGAAGACAGCACTATGGAGGGGAGGCACCAATGTGTAATTACTTTTATGGGGTTTATTAAAATATTAAATTTCCTTAATGAAGAAAACCTTAAAATACATATGTCAATGAGTTAAAATGGCATCTATGCCTCCAAGTGAGAAAAATATCCTGCATCACCTCAGTTACTATATTTGTGTCTTAGTCTATGGCCCTGTTATTTTAAATCTGTGGTTTCAATAATGAACCCCTTCAAAATTAACATATGGAAATGCATTTTTGCTACACTATTGACTTCTCATTTCTTGTTTCGAGGTTTAGTTTGCTATGATCCCTTGCTTTAGCTACCATACTTTGTAGAAAGCGCGCTGTCTTGCAGGGCCAAGGAACCGTAAAACAAAAGTGGCGCGTACGCATGTCTCAAGCGCGTCCATCTGTTCACTCGCCCTTCTGGAATTTAGGGATCTTTTCATATACTAGTATGGAGACTTTTCCCCTTTAAGGCTCGTATATTTGATATTTTATGAGACCTGGGAAGTCCATGACAGTGTGGGATAAGTACCAGAGAATAAGACAGCATTTGTTACTTACGATGCGTCCAGTCCCCTTGACAACTGTGTGTTATTTTCACTTCCAGAGAAATGGTAAAATGAATGAGGATGAAAATTAAAGTGCTGGGAGTTGGCAAAATAGGACCTTTATGCTGGTGAATATTGAACACAGGGAAAATGATAAGTGACAGCCAGCTAGGAATTCTACTTGACAAGAGGGGACCTCATAGCCACATATAGACAGAGGGGATCACTGCTCATTAAATCCTGTTTGAAATATTTCTTGAGATTTCTTTAAAATTTGTTTTCTCTGTAGTCAAAGCACCAGTAAACTACTAGTGTTTGTGGATAACACCCCCTCAGGCGGAATCTGTATTTACCAAATCAGCCCTAACTACAATCTTTTTTTTTTTTTTTTGTCTTTTTCCGTGTCCGGCAACGGATTGCAACCCTCAGTGTCGCCCCCGCACCGAACCGGGACCGGCAACAGGATCGCAACCCTCGGCGCTGCCCCGCGCCTCGCTCAGCCAGTGAGCGGGAACCGGTCTGTATGTGGGATCCGAACCCTCGGTGGGAGCGCCTCCGCGCTTCCCAAGCGGCGCACTAGCGCAGTGCGCCACTGGGCCGGCCCCCTAACTACAATCTTAACTGGGTTGTGAGGTCAGGAAGCAACTGCAGCTTTCTCAGAAGGAAAACATGGGGCTGGAAAGGTCATCTGTGCAGTAATGGTGAATTGTCGGGCCTGGCTTGTAATGATAAAAGACTATAAAAACAATGGAAAGGCAGCTGCTAATAAGTGAACAGGGATTTCCAAAATGCGTTCATGAGCGTAGAACGGAATGGGAGTGAAGAGCCACCTCCAGAACTGGCAACAGTGCTGTCCTGAGAGTCACGTTACACGTCATCCTGCAGATCAGGGTCAGGAGAGCAAAGTCACCGTGAGAAGGCAGAACTGAAGTCTCTAACATACCTATGGCAAGTGCACAAACAGATGACGTGGAAATTGGTGTGAATCTGGCATCTCAGAGCTAAAGTTTTCATCATAAACCTAAACCTGGACCCAGCAACGTCACAGTTGTCCTAAAGAAATGCTTCAGGGTGTATGAGAGAGACCACATCCGTGTTGTCTACGGGGAAAAAGTAACCGAAGTTCAATGACTGGCTAAAATATTGCTAATAATTGTTAACAATTATTTGCAGTTGTTAATAACTGCAAAATACTGTTCCAGAATGGTTCATGCGGTGCATGAAAATCCATCAGCCAGCACCTGCAGTTGTGTTTCCCACAGTTTATTCAGACATCATCAGGAGGGAGGGGAGGTATCTAGATGGAATCTTAGGGAGCCCATGCTTTGTTTTGTTTTGTATTTTTAAACCCTTCTAAGGCAATGAAATGCTACCAGTCTGTGTAAGGCAAACACGCTCTTGACTCAGTAATTTAAAGTTTCCAGTGCTATGCAATTGTCACAAATTAGAACTTGGTTTTAAGAAAAACTCCTCCCTTTATCTAACTGGGGCCTTCTGCACAGGAAGGTCTGGAAGAATGTTGGTTTCTTATTCCCCACCATTTCCTCACCTTTCCCTGCAAACGCACCCTGCTGCCATGACTTCTGACC
>NW_007754780.1:7360-7824 GCF_000696425.1 Galeopterus variegatus | reverse complement strand
ACAACAGAGACTTTAGCCTGGGGAAAGTTTCCTGTCTTTTGCAAGCTTAACATTTCTGTGTGTAATTTTTAAAAGTTAGGCTATACCTGAAACTACAGGACTTTGGAAGCTAGGCCCTGTGAAATACATTTGCTTTATTAATGTTAGTACACTCCACAGAGACCATTCATTCTAAAGTTTATATGTAAAAGTAAAGAACCAGTAACATCCAGGGAAACCCTAAAAGAAAATCAATAAAGAGGGCCTACATCTTATGTACATCTAATATCTAATATATACGATTAAACCTCTATAATTAAAACAGTGTGCTATTTGTGTGTGGATAAAGACAGACAAAGGGAATAGAATGGAAAATACAGAAATAAGTACACACATAGATATTTAGTATTTGATAAAGGTAGCAGCTCAAATCACTGCAACCACATAATGAAGTTTTATGCAGCCCAGCACACACAGCAAACAAC
>NW_007754780.1:0-1935 GCF_000696425.1 Galeopterus variegatus | reverse complement strand
AGTATGTTTATCTTCAACACGCCAGCCTCGAAAGGGCTAGAGAGAGTTGTTAAGCTGTATAATATTTGACTTATCAATAGGCTAAACGTTTTAGAGAGATAGACTTCAAATTCAAAAGACAAGGGAGGAAGTCAGGGCGAGTTAGGTAGAAAACGAGCTAGAATGGAACTAATAACCGGGGCTTTAGCGGGAGGCAGGACGAAGGATCTCTCTGACACTGGGCTGTGGATACGTTAGCAGCAATGTCTTGCTCTAAGAGGAGTTTGGCCTCGCTCGTGCTGCTGCCGAAGGGTGTGGTGTGGTAGAGTCTCAGCCATCAGTAATGGAGGAGTCACCACGGCTGAGCCTGTGGGATACAGGGGAGAAACTCAGAGTCATGTTTGATGTACTTCCACCATTACTTCCCACACAAGAATGACATGAACCTGCTTTCAGGAGAAAAATCTCAAAACTTCAAGAAACAAAGTGATGGTATAGTCTGCAAGGTTCCCAGTAAACTGTCACTGTTAGGCAACAATTCAAGGACAAGGGTTACTAAATGCAAGGCTCGTACCTCTCTATTTTCCCAGGAGCCAGTAGACAAAGTTCATATTGGTGCATGTTGTGTCGGCTTAGAAGCTTCATGCCCAGGGGCCAGTAGCTTCTGTAACAGTCCACAGTCATAGCTTCCAGGGTCATCAGAAGGGACATTCCAGTTTCAAGAGTTATCATACTCAGGGAAGTCCAAAGCACGCTGTCTCCATGAGGCATTTATAGTTCATTTATGGTTTTCAACTAAGTGCAGTTTACTATAGTTTTTTATTATAAGTCATGTTGTTAACATTCTTATCTTTAAAAGGTTTCTAGGGGAACAGAGTTAGAGAGTTTAATCATGGGTCAGAATCTCACACGGCAGGGAAAGGGTTTAGCCTACCTTTTCATCCACAGTAGCCCATGGCAGCCATGAAGATGCTCGCTTGCTGTCATGCACTGTGTCTAAGCCAACTTTTTTTTTTTTTTTTTTTTTGGCAGAGGAGAGAGTTAAACCACCCTGCTCCATGTCTGTGTCATGTGATAAGTCTCGAATAAGGACTTATTTTCCAGTGAAAAAGTGGTTAAATCCATTTCTGGCAGAAAGAAGTTAGCAGTTTGATAGTTCTGCCTTAGAAGTTTCTTTTGGTATCTGGAGTCAGTTCGGAGGTTTTCAAGGCTGAACATGAGGGCCAAGCTAAATCTGAACTTCTGAGAGACAAACTAAAATCTATCTCAGAATAAATAATACAAATCAGGAGGCAGGTGGAGTGATTTTCTGGAGCCGCTCTATTGGGAGCACAGAACTTCAAAATATATCCAGAACTCTTACCACTTTCCATCGCATTCTGGTAACACCTTCGTCCCAGCCTTCATCTCTCACTTACATTAGTACAACTCTTCTTTTTTTCTGCCCCTGCCCGTCTTTAGTCTGTTCTCAATGCAGCAGCTGGAGTAAGCCTTTTGAAGTCGGAGTTAGATCATGTCTCCTCTTTCTCAGAATCCTGCAGGGGTTCCATGTCTCACTCAGAATAAAGACCAAAGTTCTCACTGTGGCCTGTGAAGTCAGACCTGATATGCTGCCATCCTGGTTTTGACATTTAAGTCATTAATCCATATAGGATTGTTTTTTGCATATGGTAACAATACAATTTCTTTTATCATTTTTGGCCTATCCAGCTTTCCCTCCTTCTTGAGGCAATTTTCATCTGTTTTCTTAGAAAACTACCTATTTCTGGGCCGAGCCCATGGCACACTCAGGAGAGTGTGGCACTGGGAGCGCAGTAGCGCTCCCGCCGCGGGTTCGGATCCTGTATGGGGATGACCGGTGTGCTCACTGGCTGAGCGCGGTGCGGCCGATCTCGAAAAAAGACAAAAAAAAAGAAAACTACCTATTTCGTTAAATTTTCAGATTACTAAAAATAT
>NW_007754779.1:7520-7825 GCF_000696425.1 Galeopterus variegatus | reverse complement strand
AGCTGTTTTGCAAGATCCAGCATGAAGTTTTGCATCTGACACTCCTCTCCGTGATGCTGAGTAAGCCTGCGGTTCCATCTCAAAGACTCTCCAGCTTGTATTTTTCAGCTTCTTCCCCACGTCTCTACCGGCCTGAGGCCACTGGCTCCTTTCCTGCCCTCCATCCTCTTTTCCATCTTTCTCCTTCACTTCTCCCTTTTCTCTTTCTCCCCCTTTCCTCTTTTAAAATCAGGGACAATGTGTGAAATGCTAAATGTGCCCTGTACCTCCAGGCTCAGCAGCATTTCCTGTGCTGCATGTTTTCA
>NW_007754779.1:4522-6173 GCF_000696425.1 Galeopterus variegatus | reverse complement strand
TATTACAGAGTCCCTGCTATTGATCAGATTTTGAACTTTTTTTCCTTTTTTAAACAAAAGGGTTTTAAGTGTAAAACACAGAGCTACGTGTGATTTTCTGTCTGAAAATATTTAAAACAAATTGCTTAGGTTTTTCTTCTGCTAAAGGTCTTCTGCTACGTATTCTGAAGCAGCATATGTTAAGGTCTTGATTAGACAAGGGTTGGGTTTGGGCGACTAGGAGCTGGCGAGGAGTTGTGAATCCACCCTTCAGTGGTGGGGCTTATGACTTATGCCAGACAGTTGGTTTTTTGGGTATTTAGTTCTTTCATCTGAGAAAGCAGGGATTATTAACATAATCCTGCTTTAGGATGAATTGAAAACTAAGGACATAACAACAACAACGAAAACCTACTACATAAATTATTTTTTATGTAGTGGGACTCTGAATAGAAGACATTGTCAAAATAAAGGGTGATGCTTTATACTTCCCTCATTTTATTAACAAGAGAGACATTCAATACTCTCTTACAATGAGTTGAGTGCAGTGCTGAACATTTTAATTATTTTATTTAATCCTCACAACCACTCTGCAAAAGATACTATTATTATTCTCATTTCATAAACAGATGGGGGAAACTGAAGCTCAGAGAGGCTAAATCACTTTCCCACTAACATATAACTGGGAAGTGGTGGGGCAGAGATTTGAACTCGGGTCCTGGCTAAGTCCGTGCTCCTTTTTGCAACAGATAGTTCCAGAAAGACTGTACTGCCAGGGTTGCACCTCTATCCCTTGAGCTTAGTCTCCTTTTTCAACTTCATCTTCTAGCTTCATGCACCTTACATTTCTTAATATAGTAGTGGAAATTTGGGTACATTCTTAATATAGAAGTGGAAGTTGGGTACATTTAATATAGAAGTGGAAGTTTGAATACACACAGTATACAAGTTCACAGAAAAGAGTGTAGAAGCCCCCTCCCCCAAACCTTAAATCTCTAGATATAGCAACTGTTAAAAGTCTGGTGGACATTTTTTATACCCTTTCTTTACATACATAGGTGCATGCACATTATTTTTTATTTTACATATTATGAGATTATAAATTTTATTCTGCAACTTGTCTGTTTTCCTTAAGAGTATACTTGAGAGAGATTTCCAAACAGTATATATAGATTCATCTATTTCTTTATAATGGCTTTGTAGACTTCCAGTGCAGGAATGTTGCATAATTTATTTAACCTGACTCTTACTTTGGGGCATTTAGGTTGTTTCCAATTATACAATTACAGTCAATGCCGCAATGAGCATCTGTGTACATCTATCTTTGTGGACACATGCGAGCATTTCTCTAGGTTGAATTTCTAAAAGTTAAATTTCTGGGACAAAAGGATATGCACGTTGTAAATTTTGGTAGATGATGAAAAATGGTCTCTCAAAAAGACTGTATCAATCTACACTACCACAGCATGTGTATATTATAGGATGTTCCTGTTTTTCTCCATATTCACAAACTAACAGTCTTCTAATTTTTGTCAGCTTTGTCGATAAGAAATTCTCTTATTATACTGACAATTTGCATTTTTATAATGAGGTAAATATTTTTGATATGTTTATTGGCCATTTGTTCATCTTCTTGTAAAATAGCTATTCAAATATTTTGCTCATTTTTTTT
>NW_007754779.1:0-210 GCF_000696425.1 Galeopterus variegatus | reverse complement strand
ATAGTGTAATGGAGCTTAGAGATATCCCAAGGATGTTATTGCCAATGTCTTTCTTTACCCCGCTTCTCTGACGTATCATTTTCAATGCTGTGAGGATCTCAGCTCCAAAGCCCTATTTGGTTGTAAATTTCTCTGGTGAAAGGGCTCAGTATTACAGAGTCCCTGCTATTGATCAGATTTTGAACTTTTTTTCCTTTTTTAAACAAAAGG
>NW_007754778.1:2234-7825 GCF_000696425.1 Galeopterus variegatus | reverse complement strand
GGATCACAACCCTCGGTGTTGCCCCCGCGCCTCGCTCAGCCAGTGAGCGGGAACTGGTCTGTATGTGGGATCCGAACCCTCGGGTGGGAGCGCCGCTGCGCTTCCCAAGCGGCGCACTATCCAGTGTGCCACTGGGCCGGCCCTAGTTTGTTTCTTCTAATAAATTCCAAGGGATCAGAGATCTTGTCTGTCTTGTTCATTACTGTATCTTCTATACTTTTGTTTCTATGATTTCATTTTTTATGTTTCCAAGATATGATGTGGTATAATAACATAATGGACATGTTTTTTAAGTAGGTTGGGAGAGAAAAAATGTTGGCTTGATTGGAGTAGCAGGATCTAGTAGAGGGGTTTTGTTGTTTTTTTTAAAATAAATGGCTAGAAAAGCACCTAAATTAAAATGATAATTGTTGAAACTAGGTGTTATGGTTCATTAAAGTATTTACTTTTATATATTTGAAAATTTCCATAATAGAAAGTAAAATAAAGTAAACCCAAAAAAGAGACACTCCTAAATTTTTCTTTTTCTTGCATGTTTAATTATAGTATTCTATCCACCTCTTCCTCCAGGCTTATTTTTCTTTCTTAATGGATACTTTTTGTCTATTGAGTAATGTAGGATTTTTTATAAATTAATGTAATGAGCATGTGCTATGCCTGGAACTGGGGATGTAGCAGTGAGTGAGTACTCAGGCAGAATTTCTTAACCCTATGAAACTTATATTCTGGTAACAATGATGATAAGTTTTTATTGATTAACTCATTAAATAGTTAAAATATATAGTTTTTTGGCCTGGTATGGCAAAAAATCACGTACTTCAAAGTAATTCGAAAGCTAAATTTCAAATCATTTTTATAGTTAAATAGCATATTTCAAATGGGTGGGGATAAAGATGAAACAAGAGGTGATGAATATATGGGAATTCATTGTACTAATCTCTACTTTTGTGTATGTTAAATGTTTTTCATAAAGTTTTCTAAAATGTAGGTTTTATTGTAAATAGCTTAATTTCTGAAATTGTTTTAATTTTTTCCATTTCTATTTCTTCATACTACAGGACTATAATTAATTTTCCTTTACGTTACTTTAAAAAAACTAATTTTTGGGGGCCGGCCCGGTGGCACACTGGATAAGTGCGCCGCTTGGGAAGCATGGCGGCGCTCCCGCCCGAGGGTTCGGATCCCACATACAGACCGGTTCCCGCTCACTGGCTGAGCGAGGCGCGGGGGCAGCGCCGAGGGTTGCAATCCCGTTGCCGGTCCCCGGTCCGGTACGGGGGCAACACTGAGGGTTGCGATCCGTTGCCGGACACGGAAAAAGACAAAAAAAAAATAAAAATAAAAAAACTAATTTTTTTATGGTTTACTATCTTTCTTACCTTAATGTCATAAGTGTAAAATCTTTCATGTTTCCTTACCTTTATTTATTATTATATAGGCAGTGATTAATTTGATAAAAATGTTTGAAATATAACGTCAAGAGAACTCTTTTCTTTCTTTTCCATTTAAACTATGTGTTTTTGTCATTTTTGGGGCAGTTTTTATATTTGATGATTCATAGTACCTAAGAAATAAAGTGGCTGCCCATGTTATCTAGTTTTTAAATCACTAAATGTTATCTGAGTAGTCTTTTAGTTGTCAAGGAGATTATTCTCTTATGTTTGTTAAAAATTTCCTAAATGGCAGCAGGTAATTCCCATTATTGTATCAGGAGACCTACAAGTTCGTTTTGGTTGCAGCAATAGAAGGAACTATTCCTTCTTGCTGAGATTTTTATCTTTAAATCTGTCCTGTTTATTATTTTTAAATATGAAACCCCGATATTTCTTGAGATTAATGTGTTTCAGCAGAGTAGAGGTCATATTAACATACATAAATTGGTTCTTTTATTATGAAGACAGAATGATTTGTTTATTGTACATGATTTTTTTATCCCTAAAATGCATTAATTCTAAAGAATTAATTAATTTTTATTATTTATTTATATACTTATTCAACAGAGGAAAATTTGTGACCATTTATTATACAGCAGATTGCCCAGGAAATAATTACATTTTATAATCTATACTCATAAGTCAGTTGATTTACTTTTAATTCTCAGGTAATATATAAAATTACCTAAATAGGACACTTGTACCTTTGCAATTTGTAATTTTCAGTGGATGATAAAATTTGAAGCTGCATTAAAAGGGAAAATGAATATGGGAAGAGGTAAAGAAGCAAGTTGCTTTTTGGATGCTGTGACACACAGGGAGCCTGTATCATCATAGCTGTTTTCTGAAACAGTTTCTCTACAGAGTCTTTGAGTCAAAAGCTTTTAGGGGAAAAACAAGTTTTTTGGATTAAGAGGTCATTAAGATACTTACAGGTAACTTATAAAGGTACAGTTTACTCTGAAAGGTTAAATATACTCGAGTGATCCTGCTCCTGAGAGTAAACCTTTCTAAATTATCATTATAAGGGCTCAGGTTTTATAGTTTGCTCAAGCTTCAAGGCATATATCTTAAACCAAAAAGTTTATTGGCCTATAATCCACACAGGCCAACTTGAAACCATAAAAAATATATCCTGTATATTACACATTATGGATGTTTGGTAGCTTGTAGTATTTGACTCTGTTTTGTGAATATTTTTTCCCTAGCTTTAAAAAAAATTTTGTTTGCACCCTCAGAAGAGCTGTAATGTGACATTTGATTGCACTGTTAATAGGATATTACACTACACAGATATATTCTTTTGGGGCAAAACTGTGTCTTTTTTTAAAAAAAAATATTTGTATTCCCAGAACCTGGCACATACGGTGGTGGTTCAATACATATTTGTCAAATGAGTGAAATGTTTATTTTTTTCTTTTTGGTAGGGCTTTTCTTTTCTTAATAGATACCTCAGTCTACGTGGGTCTTGCCAGGAATCATTCTACAATTTAGGCCGTGCCCTTCACCAACTGGGGCTGATTCATCTTGCAATCCACTATTACCAAAAGGCCCTGGAGCTTCCTCCACTTGTGGCAGAGGTATTGTATAATATACTTTAAAAACTGAGGAGTCAGTCATTTCATCTGTATATAAGTTTTGTGGTCCGGACAGTGAAACTATAGCTTTATATATTAATGTATTTTTCCATTATTCAATACATTTATGTGATTATGTTCGGCAGCAGGTAGCTCTCTGACATCCTGGCCTTATAATCTCATTAGCAACCCTGTGAACATATACAACTTGTGAAATGGTTGTGACCATTTCAGTTATCCTAAGATAGCCCCTGTGTGTTTACAGATAGGAGCTGGTAGACATGAACCTGAGTATTGAGAAATATAGCCATTGTTTATTTACAAGTTCAAGTATAACTAACATTATAACTAACATTATATTAAGTGTTGTAATTTTATTAAGGTGAAAGTCCAGTATAAATGTAGTTTTTTAAGGTAGGACAAAATGTTGCCAGTACTATCATGATTTGTGTTTAAAGTACAATTTTTATTCTGATTCCTGAATAAAAGTGAATGTTTTCATTGTTAATTTTTAAATGTATTTTATGCAGCAGTATATAAATTTTTTTTAAAAATTTAACACACAATCCCCCTATTCCCTCACAGCTGTTTTCTGTTACCCTTGTTCAACTTTAGTCTTTAAGCAAATGAATATATACTTTTATAGTTATGCTAATAAAAACATATACTTTTGTGTTCTTTATTTCATAAAGATCTTTACATATTGTTACTTGACACTTATGGGTATGATTTTTAATTGTTGTAGATGTTTTTTTAGTTGACTACAAAATTTTGTATTGGAGAAGATGAGAAACATAGATCTAATCAATTCCATTGAGTTCACTGCTTTGTTGTTTAAGTAGGAAAAAAGGTAACACTCTGAGGTAATCATTATAATGAATTTGGTATATGCCTGCCTCCCGTTTATATATCTTTTTGTGATATAGCATAGGTATTTTTTTCCCCATCTGCTCATTTGTGTTCATTTATTACTATTTTTTACACACAGAAATTTTTTTAATGAACTCATATCAGTCTTTCCCTTTATAGTTTCTACTTTGCTGTCGTATTTAGAAGGGTTTTTCCTACCCAATATTTTATTATTACATTATTAAACTCCATTTCTTTTCTTTTATGGTTTTATTTTTTTACTCTTAAATCCGTAATTGATCTGGAGTTTATTCTGATGAGGCTTGTTGGTGAGACTTTTTCTTTAACTTATTGCTTAGACATTTTAAAATATTTAACTATACTGTTTCTATAATGATTAATTCTAAGGTATATGCATAGTTCTATAATTTTTAAAAATATTATATGAATTTTAACAGTTTTTGAAAACTTACACTTATAAAACGATTTATGTGCCATAAAATTGTCCTAGGTGGCAGTTTGAAATATAAAAACATGTATTTTTCCTCCCCAGGGTATAGAAGTTGACCAGTTAGACTTGCGAAGAGATATTGCCTACAACTTGTCTCTCATTTATCAGAGCAGCGGGAATACTGTAATGGCTCAAAAGCTTTTGTATACCTATTGTTCTATATAAAGCCCCTCAACTGAGAAAGGAACATTGGGCAGCTGCTGTGTAAGGACCAATATTTCTGTCTCAGGGCTTATTCTTAACTCCAAAATGGAAATGATAATTTCAGAATTATTTAACAGTGTGTTTCATTTTTATTAAATGATAATAATCTTTTGATATATATGCAAAATTATCATTCATACAAGAATTTGTATATTGTTCTTTCATTTTACTTTGGTATTCTATACTTAAATTGTTCCCAGTGCTGAAATGGACAGTGCTACCCTTTGAGCCAGCTTGGAGTTGAATACACTGTTTTTTAATACCATCTATTCATCTGTGTGTTTAATACTATATATTAAATATTAAACACCTATTCTGTACCAAGCAGCGTTATAGGTGCTGGGAATGTAGTAGTAAGACAGATGTGATCTTGTCCTTGTGGTACTTATGGAGTGCGTTACTGACTACTGAGATAATTACCATTCAATTCAATTCTTTAAGTACAGAACATGAGCATATATTTATTTGAAAGAAATGTTCACTGCATTTCTATGCACATCATCATTGTTGTCAGCCATCCGTTTCTTAGACCTCTGTTACTATTATATGAGAAAATTTTTCATATACATTATTAAAGGAAAGACAAATTGGGGGTCTTTATGATTTCAAGAACATTATTTAACTCAACACCTAACAAAATTATTTAAAGTTGTTATGCAGTAGGAAGACAATAATTGATTTTATCTTTTACTTTTCACCTGTGTGTATCTTAGCTACATAGACTGTGCGACCTGAGAGGCTGGGCTAAATTCAGAACATACTGCTGCAAGGCAAATTTTAGAAAAGGCATTATCTGTGTTTGCGCCTTCTCAACAGAAAAATAGAAAAGAGGATCATGTTCAATAACATGACATGTTTTCCATTTCAGAATCACTAGGAATGTAGGAAAGACTGGGAAAATTTTATATATGGAATAAAGTGTTGCTGATAAGGTAAAAAAAATAGATAAAAGCCTTTTACTCATTTCAAGTATTGTATGTTCTTAAGTCTAAGAAAATAATAATTTTTAGATATACT
>NW_007754778.1:0-977 GCF_000696425.1 Galeopterus variegatus | reverse complement strand
GGTTGCGATCCGTTGCCGGTCACGAAAAAAGACAAAAAGGAAAAAAAAAAAAGAAATAATATTTTGAATATGTTAGATTAAGCAAATTAAATTTTTTTAAAAAGTTTTCTAATGTGGCTACTAGAGAATTTTAAATTATATATGTGCCTAATTGTGTGTCTTGCAGTCTATTTTTATTAACTAGAACAGAGGTCAGCAAACTATGGCCCTTAGGCCAAATGTGGCCCACAGTTGTTTTTTGGGGTTTTTAAAAAAATACTTAAAAAACTATTTAGTTTTCCAAGAATATGTTTTATTTTGTAAAGAAGTTTATTGGAAGCCAAATGTGAGGATCAACCCAGGAAACACCAAACGACAGAGTCAGAGAAGTGCTCCCTGCTATTATTATTATTTATCATCTCCACTTTATATAGAGAGGTTATACTCTATTAAATAGAGGGTTAAATAGCATGTTCCAGGTCACTAACAAGCTACTCCTTGCTCAGAGATATTCTTTCCGAGGAATATACTTGCTCTAGTTGAAAGTAACAACATAAAAATTGAGTACAAGTTTATTTTAGAAAGAAAAAAGGAACTGGCTGTTATTTTTTCTGTCTTCCAGGCCTTTAGCCTATTACAAGCCCCTGTAGAAAACATCTTACAGCATGTCTCTTTAAAGCTTACATTCACTCACTTTCTTACCATCCTCAACCCAACAATGGGACCCGATAGCCATTTTATGCAATGAGATTCACTTCTACTGCCCACAGTTGATCCAGCAGGAAGTCCATTCCTGAACCCTACTGGGCCAATCAAGGTTTTTGTCCTTCCTTCCCTGGGAATTTTAGAATTTAGATATAGCCTTTCTGTGGGACCAAAACTTCAGAGCTATGAGACCAATTAGCAGTTAACCCATTTTGGTGAGAAAAAAATGAGATTTATGCATTAAGAGAAGATGAGAGATGGAAAGAGTACTCTTTGGATTCTCAGAGATTTTC
>NW_007754777.1:6709-7826 GCF_000696425.1 Galeopterus variegatus | reverse complement strand
GGGGATCAAATTTCCACATGAGTTTTGGAGGGGACAACACATCCAAACTCCATCAGGTGTATTCAGTGGGATACTACTCAGCCATAAAAAAGAATGAAATTCTGCCATTAGCAGCAACATGGATGAGCTTGGAGAAATTTATTTTAAGTGAAATAAACCAGGCACAGAAAGAGAAATACCGCATGTCTTCACTCATAAGTGGGAGGGAGGGAGGGAGGGAGGGAGGAAAGGAAGGAAGGAAGGAAGGAAGGAAGGAAGGAAGGAAGGAAGGAAGGAAGGAAGGAAGGAAGGAAGGGGGAGGGAGAGAGAAAGGAAAGAAAAGAAAGGAAAGAACAAAAGAAAGAGTGAAAGAAAAGGAAAAAAAGAAAGAAAGAAAGAAAAAGAGGGAGGGAGAAAGGAAAGAAAGGAAAGGAAAGAACAAAAGAAAGAGTGAAAGAAAGAAGGAGAAAAGAAAGAAAGAAAGAAAGAGAAAGAAAGGAAAAATGCAAGAAGTTTCAGAAGGAGAGAATAGACATATAGTTAGTAGAGGTGGGAAAGGGGGAAGGAGAGGGGGGTTAGGAAGTAATTGGGTAAGGAACACAAAGAATAATTACAGTTTGTAATGATAAACATGCTAATAATATTGATTTGATCATCACATACTGCACAAAAATACTGATAGTCAATGCTGTATTCCATAAATAAGTATAATCCATTACATATGAATACAAAAAATCAATTAAAAAAATACTAATGGTGTATTGAATACAGAATAATTTTTAGACTGTTTTGTGTTTTGAGTTTGTGTGATAAGTTACTTGTACAGGCCATCAGATAAATGAAGTTTCCTGGTCACAGAATTTGTTGATTAGAAACATCCAATATTTATGATAATGAAATACTAACAAATATTATGCCAAGTGTTTTTCTGTTATTATCAGTTTTACTAATTCTCTAATTTTGGCAAGATTTGAGGCAGTATTCTATATTTTCATAACACTGTGAGTTACATTCCCAAATAAATTCTAATTATTTTATTTTGTATTTTTCTCTTTTTTAATCCAACAAATATGAAACGCCTACAAAAGAAATTGCAACATAAAGTTTTCTAGAAACTTTTTTGATTGAACTCTTCTTA
>NW_007754777.1:5145-5709 GCF_000696425.1 Galeopterus variegatus | reverse complement strand
GGGGGAGGGAGAGAGAAAGGAAAGAAAAGAAAGGAAAGAACAAAAGAAAGAGTGAAAGAAAAGGAAAAAAAGAAAGAAAGAAAGAAAAAGAGGGAGGGAGAAAGGAAAGAAAGGAAAGGAAAGAACAAAAGAAAGAGTGAAAGAAAGAAGGAGAAAAGAAAGAAAGAAAGAAAGAGAAAGAAAGGAAAAATGCAAGAAGTTTCAGAAGGAGAGAATAGACATATAGTTAGTAGAGGTGGGAAAGGGGGAAGGAGAGGGGGGTTAGGAAGTAATTGGGTAAGGAACACAAAGAATAATTACAGTTTGTAATGATAAACATGCTAATAATATTGATTTGATCATCACATACTGCACAAAAATACTGATAGTCAATGCTGTATTCCATAAATAAGTATAATCCATTACATATGAATTCAAAAAATACTAATGGTGTATTGGTGTAATACAATTAAAAAAATACTAATGGTGTATTGAATACAGAATAATTTTTAGACTGTTTTGTGTTTTGAGTTTGTGTGATAAGTTACTTGTACAGGCCATCAGATAAATGAAGTTTCCTGGTCA
>NW_007754777.1:0-4815 GCF_000696425.1 Galeopterus variegatus | reverse complement strand
GTGAGAGTATAGTAGGACAAACATGTTTTTTTCCCTACTTCCTATTTTGAATATGGTTCCTGCTGAAATTTTATTTGCTGACAATAACATACGGTTGTAACTTAGTTTCATGGTACTTTCTAAAGTGGCTTCTGTAGTATGACAACACCACCTGCACTTCACTTGTGAAGTCTGTCATGTTTTAGGATTTATAACTTTGGTATAGGTTTGTAACTCAAAAGTAAATATTTCACAATTATGAAACAATGACTCACAATAACCCAGCCTGGGGACAAATCATTTTTATGTAAAATAACTATACACTTTGAAATTAAAAAAGGAGTAACCATTTTGAAGCAGTACAGGTCATTCTTTTTCCTATTCATCTCTACAAAATTTTATACAAGAAACAACCTGATAGATTATGTTAAAGAATATATTAAGTATGATTTAGAGCAGAAAAATGCATTGTATTTCCTAAAACAATATTTGCCATTATTTTCTGATTGCTTGTTGATATTTTTGTCTAGGATTTGTGCTTTCTCAGAAATAGTTACAAATGCATTGGCTTTCTTCAAATAAATAAGCATTAAATACCTCTGAAAATAGTTTAAATATTTTTCAATTTATTTTAAAAGCATTTAGTTGAATTCAAAAAACTAATTTTAAAAAAGTAAATTGGCGATAAAAACTATAGTTATATGGACACAATTTGGCTGTCTTCAAATGTGTAATTATTCAGTGCACATTTGTTTTGTTTTCTGAATGCAATGTAGCATGGTAATATGGCCCATGAAAAAAATTACAAGATGCATGCTCTGAAAGAGTTTAAATTTTTTTTTTAATGAAACAAATGAGTATTTTCACCCCAACCAGTTACTTTCAAGAAATGATCTGTTATTTTTCAGTGCATATTCCTTTATATTTTTTTGTCACATAAAATACTTATTTGGTCTTTCCTGTTCCCTGGTCTCCTCACATATAGCTAAAATCCTTAAAATACTAAAATTTAAAATCTTTACAATTTCAGGAGTGATAAGTGATAAGTTGTAGCTAACGCTACAACTGAAGACTTGGAGAATCCCTAGATAGCCTCAGAAAGGGGGCTGGTTGCTAGGGGAACCAATGTGCAACCAAACCGATTGGAACTTTCACTCCTTAGAGGTGAAAGGGGCTGAAGATTGAGGTGATAAACCAATGGTCAATGATTAATCCATTATGACTACAGAAAAACCCAAAAAGGACTGAGTTCTGAGGGCTTCCAGGTAGCTAACTACATAGAGGTTCCTGGTGGGTGTGGGGCCCAGAGAGGGCATGGAAGCTGCAGGCCCCTTCTCCCATGCCTCACCTTATCTCTCTCTTCCATCTGGCTGTTTATCTGTATCATTTGTAATATCCTTTATAATAAACTGATAAATGTAAGTGTTTCCCTGAGTTCTGTGAGCAATCCAAGCAAATTAATCAACCCCAATCTCCCATGCCTCACCTTATCTCTCTCTTCCATCTGGCTGTTTATCTGTATCATTTGTAATAGCCTTTATAATAAACTGATAAATGTAAGTGTTTCCCTGAGTTCTGTGAGCAGTCCAAGCAAATTAATCAACCCCATGGAGAGTGTAATGGAAACCACGATTTACTGCTGATTGGTCAAAGCATAGGTGACAGCCTATTACTTGTAATTGGTGTCTGAAGTGGGTACAGTCTTGTGGGACTGAGCCCTCAACTGTGTGATCTGATGCTATCTATAGGTAGTGTTTAAACTGAATTAAATTAGAGTACACCCTGCTGCTGTCCACTGAAGAATTGATTAATTGCTTAATGTGTAGGAAAATACCCAGAAAAACACAGAATTGTTCTGTGTTGTGAGAGTATAGTAGGAAAAACATGTTTTTTTTTCCTACTAAACCTTCCTATTAATTTTATGTTTATTCAATTTATTTTATCATATTTATGTCATATTACTCTTTCAATTTTTAATTGACTTGTGAAATAATTGTCAGATAAATCTTCTCCTGTACCAACTGTGAATACAATTGCAGGTAAATATATTTTGCAAAGTATATTTTCTTTAAATTACAGGACACACAACTTGCATTTCCTAAAATGAAATATATTTCTAGAAGTCCTGTTTTATGAACACTGAGTACACTTAATTTAGTCTCATACCTGGCATTTTTCTACTACATGACTTCTGATTCTATTGCAATTGATTATTGATTATATAGATGAGTGTGTTGGGGTGCAGAAAGCTGTTGGCAGAAAACATGGTGTTTTGACATGCTGAAGTAAAGAAGCAGCCTCAGAGTCTCTCTGATCACCACCACCCTTCCTGTCTCTCAATCCTTTGTAACTCCAAAGCATAGGATGAAGCTGTTCTCTTATCAGTATTAGTCTGTTCCTGTTGCTTATATCAAAATACCCAGAACTGAGTATTTTATAAAGGAAACAAAATTTACTGCTTACAATTTCAGAGGCTGGAAAGTCCAAATCCCAGGGAACACTTACGGTGAAGGATATTCCTTATTGGTAGCTTCAGTGACACATGGTATCACATTGTGAGATGGTAGAAGCAGAGAGGGAGACTCTCATGCTCTGTCCTTAGGAAATCCTCAGAACCATGTCCATGACCACCATTATTAATCCATTCATCAGGGCATGGTCCTAAGAATCTAATCACTCTTCAATGTCCCACCATTCAATTACTATAATAGGATTTACCACCCTTCACCATTACAGTGGGGATCAAGCTTCTAATACATAAACTTGGGGACAAATTCAATCCATATCACCCACCTGAAGTCTGGACCCACCAATGAAGAAGACAATGATCTCTGGTCCTTCCCCTGAGTTTTTATCAACTAAACTCATATTACAGGAAGGAAGACTGAAATCTGTCAACACACCTGCACAAACTTTTTTCACAGACCATTGTCTTCTATTTCTATTTTAGTATCATTCAGTATTTTGAAGAAAACCATTTACTAGTCATTGCCTGCTCTGTGGGCCAAGTAGACTTGGTCCCAGGCTATTGCATATTCTCCAGCCCACTGAGTCACTCTAAAAATCATTTACTCCTACACTCCCTGTGTCCCCCTCCCTATAAAGAGGAGCATATAAACATCTGTACCCCATTGGGAAATTGGGAAATTATTCTCTTGTGAGGCCAAAGACAGTTCCCCTCTTAGCATGTTAAAATAATAACATTTGTTATGCGTTTTCTCCACATTAGTCTCTGTGTATTAGTTGATTTTTCAAAGAATCTTTTAATGGTTGAAGTGAAAGGTTTCCCTTGGCCCCTACAAGTGTTATCAAGGAAACTGTAAAGAAACTAAAATTTTCTATTTATAAAAAAGAGCTTAAGTGCAATTTATATACAGTGCATTCTCTTTTTTATACTGATTCTGCTTTATAAAGTTGCTGTGAATACTGAATTAGTGAATACTGAGCCATGGCTCCTAGGGGAAATATAGGGTTATGTTCTTGTGAACCTTTCATCACAACATTCCTGTCAACTAATCAAATATAACCTTGTTTTATGTTGTTTCTGTTAAAGACACTTTGTCTAAAATATATTTCTTATAGATAATTAGTTACATGCAATATTCGTAAGGAAACATTAACTGTATATGGTTTCACATTTTCCTAACCGTGGGTAAAACGACCAAAAATTATTTTGGCTTTTAGTCTTCCAACAGTGCTGTCCACTGTGCTTATTTTACCAGTCATCATCTCATGAATACATAAATTTGGCTGCTTTTCAACCTTTTCCGTAGCTTCATTTTACCCTACAGATGTTATTTTAGCAGTTTTTGGAGCATCCTCAAAGATCATTGAATTTTCTCTCCCCTTCTCTGGTTGTACAATGTTGTTAATTCATTAACATTAAACTCACAGCCAACAACACTACAACTCATGCCTGAATGAAGCTTTTCCCATATAGGAATATTTTCTCCACAAGGCACATCACAGCCTTATTGCTGTTAGAAACATTAGACAGCAAATTCACTCACTAAAAGCACCAAAAATGTAAAAAATGTGTCACTAAATAGATGACAAAATGACACTCATTTACCATATGAAAGCTGAAACAGAAAGCAGAGCCTTGCCTTGTTCCATCTCAGCTATGAACACATGTTAGGTGACAAAATTTTTGCTGCCCTGCACATGTCCTTAAAAGCCCATGAGTATCCATTTTGGGGTTACAGGTAAATTTTAGCTAGTAGGCAAATCTACAAATATGGATTCTGTGAATAATGAGGACCGATGTATTTTAAGATCTTTTTTGAAATATATGCAACCAACAGAGATTTGGGACCAATACCACCTCCTAGAGGGAGACTCTGATAACAGTTCCTGGGCTCAAATTTCACTAGAACGATGTAGAGTTCTGCTTATATAGTAAAGAGCAGTGGGCCATGGCCAAGGTTCACATTAGATACAGCTTATTTCTGGATTATGTAAAGATGGTAGGAAACCAAGGCACATATAGAGAAAAGGGTAAGACAGCTGCCATGTTTAAGACTAAATATCCTTAAGAGAGAGGAAATGTGTATAGAAAGTAGAACAAAAGATGATTTTAACTCACATATTAAGCATTAAACAGGATTATGTGGTTAGGGACTTAATATCCATTTTGGATATCACAGGGTATGATTCTTATTTCATCATATGTGTGATTTTAACTCACATATTAAGCATTAAACAGGATTATGTGGTTAGGGACTTAATATCCATTATGGATATCACAGGGTATGATTCTTATTTCATCATATGTACATGTAACTCTAAAGTCTTCAGATTTTAACAAGGGTATTAATAGCTGTGATTTAAGCGTGG
>NW_007754776.1:7570-7826 GCF_000696425.1 Galeopterus variegatus | reverse complement strand
AGAAATCAGCACAATCTGAAAACCAATGAGATGTTATTTAAGTCTTTCAAAAAAAAAAAAAAACAACTCAAATTTGAGCTGATCATTTGAAAATGTGTACATGTTAGATTTGCCCCTTTGCTACTTTCAAACAGGACTGAGGAACTCAGACTTTAGGAAGGAAACAATAAGCTTGAAATGGAGACCGACACAGATGATTCTGGATGCTGAGCAGCTGTGCTCACTAATCACTGTGTTATTGTACCCAAATTCACCA
>NW_007754776.1:1697-3058 GCF_000696425.1 Galeopterus variegatus | reverse complement strand
GCGCACTTATCCAGTGCGCCACCAGGCCGGCCCCATATAGTAATTTTTTTAAAGTTTTTGAACCTATGTTTACAATGTATATGCATATTCTTTTCTTTTGGTTAATATTTAGCATGTCTTTTCCCATCCTTTTATTTCCATTTTTTTTTTCCATTTTAAGACTAATGTTTACAGTCTGTCTCTTATAAGCCACCAAGTACTGGATTTTTGTTTTAACTCAGCATGAAACCTTGTCATTGATTGATAAGTTCAAACCATTTACAATTATTTTCTTTGTATTTTGACTTATTTCTATCATCTTATTTTGTAATTTCTATTTATTTTTTGTTTTCTATAGTTATTTTCCCTTTCTTTTCCTTCTTTCCAACTTTGCCTTTTTTATTTATCTTCTGGGTTTATGCCAATAGTTCAGATGATGTGGCTGGGGAAATGGTAAAATAGGGTGCTGTTGTTTGATGCGTATAAAGTTTCAGATAGGCAAGATGAACAAACTCCGGAGATCTGCTGTATGACATGGTGTTATACATAACGACATGGTACTGTGCACTTAAAAATTTTGTTAGGAGGGTAAATCTCATGTTAAGTGTTCTTAACACAGAAACAAGAGGGGCATGAGGAAACTTTTGGAGATGATGGCTATGTTTATTACCTTGATTGTGGTGATGGTTTCACAGGTGTATAAATATATTCTAACTCATCAAATTTTATACATTAAATATGTGCATTTTTTGTATGTCAATTATACCTCAATAAAGTTACTTAAAACAAAAAGAAGAAGAAGAAAAAGAAGCAGCAGTGGATTTTCCATGGCACTTTAATTTTTTTTAAGCAACATGATTTTTTAAAATGTTAAAAGAACTACACATACCTCTTCTTCCTAAATTTTGTTATATCCCCAGGAAGCATTTCTACTCTTGGGCATCACTGCTTTGAAATGTACAAATTTCAAGCCGTCTTGAAAACTTTTTATTTTTATCTCCACACTTTCTTTTACAGAACCAAATGCACCTAACACGCGTGCAGTGACTCCAGTGGGCCAGAACATAATGCATCATCTCCATTAACCCTGAGTCAGTAGTGAGAAACTGGCACAGAAAGCTTCAGGAGCTTGCCCAAGTTCAAGCAGCTGTTAAGGGTTGCAGCCACACCTGTCTAGTTCTAAGCCTAGCTGAATTTCTGCTATACCTGATTTCTCTATGTTTCTGGGAAGTAAATACATGTAGAGTGACTCCTGTTATAAACTTTTCTCAGTGTTCACAATATCGTCCAGAGATCTGCACAGAGGGGCAGAGGGCAGAAGAGAAATCAGCACAATCTGAAAACCAATGAGATGTTATTTAAGTCTTTCAAAAAAAAAAAAA
>NW_007754776.1:0-1090 GCF_000696425.1 Galeopterus variegatus | reverse complement strand
GATTCTGGATGCTGAGCAGCTGTGCTCACTAATCACTGTGTTATTGTACCCAAATTCACCAGTGTCATCTCATTTGTAAATTCTCCATATGGGTGTGACACCCCCGCCCCCCGCATTAGCCCAGTTGTCCTGGCTGCAGTGTGTTGACCTATATGTGTTCTATTATGGTTGATTTTATTTTTTCCTTGCTTGTGAAATTTGGTTAAACCCATATTTCATGGCCTGAACAAAGTAGAGAGTAGAAGTGTAAGATATTTTCATAGCCCCTAGTTTACTATTTCCACTAAGTCAGTTAGAGCAACCGCTGCTGACAACCATTTTCATTCTTCCCCATCAGACCTACTGCAGCATCCTACACAGGGTTCGCCTCCCCAGTCCAAGCTGTGCAAGTCCTATATCCTAATCCCAGAACATTAGCCCTGACTTTCAATTCTTGATGTGGTCCTAGTTTTGCCTGAATATTTTTTCTGATACCCACTAGATAGTTAGCCAGCAGCTCAAAAAGGTGCACAGCCTAAGCTTTCCCTGCCACCCCTTTTGGCATTAAGTGATGGAGGATGGATCAATGGGTCCACTAAAGACCTAAAGACTTCAAGGAAGAACCGAGATACCCTTCTGCCCAGAAAAATATCCACAGAAGAAGCAATGATGTTCGTGCATGGGAGAAGATAAGATGGCAATACCAGGAAAAAAGAAATCTAAAGTTGGTTGATTGGTTTTCTCTTGAGAATCAATGCATGACTGAAGATGTGTCAGCGATTGCAGAGCCCGGTCTCAATACACTGAGAATTATTCAACCCAGATGAGTCTTCTTCAAGTTGTGTCAATGTAGGTTGAAAATGGTTACGTTTGAACCAAACGCCTCCATTCTCCAGTCCTCATGAGCATGGGGAAGACGACTTGAAAGACTGGCAAATTGCCAGTATCAGCTTTAAATGGCAGCAACTAGTTCAATGCTGCTATGTTCTGCTCATCCTTGTAGCTTAATTGTGCGCTGTGAAGAACTTGTAGCAAGTTACATAAAACAAATTAGATGAAATATTTGTCACACACACACAATTTAACTAAGGGTTTCATATTATGATGTTTT
>NW_007754775.1:7066-7826 GCF_000696425.1 Galeopterus variegatus | reverse complement strand
TATTAATCTCTGTAGATTTCCTCCTTCATATTCTGGATGTTTTTTCTTGTTTTATTGTGTTTTCTAATTGAGTACCCCTTTATTTCTTCAAATTTTCTTAAGATCATTGCTCAAAATTCTTTTTCAGATATTTCAAGAATTCCCTGTTCCATGGAGTCTGACTTTGAGGCATTACTGTTTCCTTTTGGTGGTGTCATTTCTTCTTGATTGTTTGTACTTCTAGTGTTTTTTTGCTGATGCTTGGTCATTTGGTAGGGGGTTTGCTTCTTCTATTACACTGAGGTTGGCTGTGGAGTGGCCTCGATTGCTACTGTGGGGGGTGAACTGCTTTTGCTTGACAGTAGGTGTGGTGATGGTTATGTTAAACCAACTTGGCTCCTGTTCGAGACTCTGTGGTCATTGAATGTGCCCCTAGTGCATGGAGTTCTTCTGGGACAAACTTGGTGGGTCAGATCTGCAGGCTGGTGCTCCCCCCGGGGTCTGAAGTGGGATCAGGGGCCACACTGAGCCATGTGGCTCTGCTGGCTGGCTGGCACTGACTGGCTCACCTGGGTGATGCAGGTTCAGGGTGCCAGGGTGGGGCCTGGAGCTCCACCCCTGCCTTGGTCCAACGTGTTGGCTGAGGGGGCCATGTGGAGCCATTTGGTTCCACTGGCTGGCTGGCACTGGTGGGCTCACCTGCACAGTGCGAGTTCAGGGTGCTGGTGTGGGGCCTCCAGCTCTCTCCACCTGTGTCCACAGTGGCAGGGTGAAGTGGCCA
>NW_007754775.1:0-2413 GCF_000696425.1 Galeopterus variegatus | reverse complement strand
TCTGATTTTTATAGACAGTACAACATTGCCTTCCTTAGAGTTCAGCAGCTCAATAAATACTCGTTTAAAGAACATGGAAGCAGATTTTTTTAAGATAAAAAACATACCCTCGATCATGGGATTTTATTATATCGATTTTTCACTCCCCCCTATCCACTGTCAGTTTATTCAACTTAGCCAAAGGGCATAGCCATTAAAACAGGAGGTTTCAAAGGCAAATACTTACAAAGGACAGAATATAAAAACCAATGAGTGAAACAGCCCGAGTAAGGACTTCAACAACTCATCTAAAGGTGGCAGCTGCTCTGTGGCCTAACTGACTGTTGCAAAGTAGAACTATGTGAGCCTCAGTCTTGTCAAGTCTTCCAGTGTTTTTATGAGAAACCAGAAATATGGATATGATTATTAAATATTCATACTTTTAGATGATTAACATCTAAATAAAAAATGTTTAAACACTGTATTGTCTAATAAAAAAGCCCCACAATCCCATGTCCTGCCAGTTCTTGGCATATTTCTCAAAAAACTATTTATGGATGTCTTTATGGTCAGTAGAAAGAAGAAATCAGGACAAGAAGAGAGTGGTATAACCAAAGGCTTTCATTCCTTTATTGAACCTTCCATATACTTGTTTTGTGCTGGCTGATTAGAATGTAACTGTGAATAAACCAGGGAATATTCCTGCCATAGTGAAGTTCACGATATAAGGTGGCAGACAAGTAAACAATAATGACAACATGGGGAGGCAAGTCACAGTCGGAAGAAGTTCAGGGTGCTATGGAAGCTGAGTCAAGGGGTGTGAGGAAAGTGGAGTTGGTTTGGTTAGGTCCTCTTGCTTCATATCCAGCTGGGTATGATTTAGCACATCCATTGTAAACAATTTACATAGGAGTAGAGTTAGTGTGCATGGGCACCCATGTACCCCTTGGCTCATTGACACTATAGTGTACTTTGGTATGGAAGACAGCAGCTCTGAACTGCTGGTCAGCGGAGCTCATATCTGAAGAATAAAACATGTCCACTTTGCCAGAGGCTACTCAGTTTTTATTTCACTTACCTGACTCAGGAACTACACAGGACAGGGAAGAGTATTCTGTGATCCAGCCCAACAACTGGTGTAGTCGGCAGGATTCTGGGCAGGTAAAAGAGCCCAATAATTGGTGTAGTAGTAATCAGGATTCCAAGCAGGTAAGGCAGCCCTAGCCCCTTGGGGGGGGGAGGAAATGTGGCTACCCTCGAGTATGTGGCTCCCGGTGGCCACTTTCCTATTGGCTGGAGTCTGGCTGTTGCTCGCTGTATTACAAGTCAACACAGACCAGGTACTCCATGAAGTTGCATGGCTTCGAGATTTGCAGCAGAAAGCAGACTTATTGGAAGCCCAGGTATTTGTTCTGGAGGCTGAAGTACAGCAACAGGTCAGTCCTGCTTCCAACACCAGGGATGATGATGAACCCAATGGTGAGTTAGGGGAGACTGTGCATCCCCTGGCATGGCCTGTTGTGCATCAGAAACCCATAGGACAAGGCAGGCAACAAGTAGGCAATCCACAAGTGACCCAATTCACTACTTATGTCCCCTACACTCAGGCTGAGTTGGTGGACCTGGGGAAACAGTTTTGCCAGAAACAGGGAAAACCCCTAGGTTCTTGGCTTTTGTGGCTATGGGACCTAGGGGTGGATGGCATGATGTGCTCTGGTGAGGAGATGGAAATTTGACTTCCATCACCACACACCCATCTCTGCAACAGCGGCAACAGAACAGCTGTAGATATGCACTGGGACAGGATAACCACTACTTGATGGAATGGATGAATGCAGCCATCCAGACTGTGTGGACAAATGCTGGAGAACTGCCTGAAACTGTGAGTAGGTGGCAAACCTATGCCAAGCTGGTTCAAATAATTTGGGAGCTAGTGACAGTCCATGTTTAATGTGAACATCCATGACCCAGATGATGAATGTTTTACTGGAGGCATGAGAGATGTAGTGCTGTTTTGGGAAAATACAGAAAATGGTCAGGGCCCCTCAGATGTTCAGAATCTTGTTGAGCATCTGATGTAAATATGTGTGTGTGCACCAAGGTGTTCCTTGTTATTGTCTAATGTGACTGCGCATGTGCAGTTCCACCCAGCCCACCATCATCTGTATGGAAATTGCAGATAGCGGGGTGATTCCAACGTTGCTCCTCACATCCTGGGGTTGGATTCTGTGTCCCTGAAGGTGTTTTGGATTGTGGACTTGGGTATAAAGGACTAACAGCTCTGATATGCGACGCTTCTAGAGACGCTCTGGGAAGCCACCAGGGTGGCTGCTCCTAGCTCTGAATAGAGCCTATTATTTCTTCACCCACAATTCCCAGGACCTTTTCCTATTACCTAGCTCATAGACCTGCATGTGGAGGGTTTGTGACCCAG
>NW_007754774.1:0-7827 GCF_000696425.1 Galeopterus variegatus | reverse complement strand
CATCCAATTCCCACTCCCCCCTCCAGGGTCTGCGTTGAATATCCCATGGGTCGGGACAGTATTCTAGTAGAACATTGAATGAATAATGTTTAAATGTTATCCAATTCCCACTCCCCCCTCCAGGGTCTGCGTTGAATATCCCGCGGGTCGGGACAGTATTCTAGTAGAACATTGAATGAATAATGTTTAAATGTCATCACATAGCTTTGATGAGATTAGGTTAGATAACTATTCTTACTGTGATTAAGAGGGAAAAGAGAGAAGAGGCTCATTTTTATATTTTCAAGTCTTTTTAAACAGTGTAGATTCTAAATTCTTTTGAAAAATTCACTACAACTAGAAAGCAGTAATGCAGCTTGATCAACCTATCACCAATAGCCATCGTTTAAATGTATCTGACACAATTCAGCTATAGGGAGACTGAGGCATGCTGCTGCCAGTTGTGTATCAGATATGTCAGTTCTGCTAAACATTTGCTTCTAAGCATGATACACAATTTGAATATAATACATATCATTTTTAAAAGACAAGTTGTAAACTGCCCACTAAGAAAGAATTAAATGGCAACATATTTTTTTTTACAAGAATGTCCCTCTATCTAATTAGAAAAATGAAATTGTGCAGTCATTAAGAGTAAGGGCTAGAAACAGCGAATACTGCCTTTATTCACATTATTAGTACACTTATTATTTGTGGATGCTCTTGAGCAAGTAACTTAACCTTTCTATGCCTCAGTTTTCTTATCTTTTAAATGGGAAAATCATAGTGTCTACCTCATAAAATTAATGTGAGAATTAAATGTGTTTTGAATGCAAAACACTTAGAACGTATCTACCTTATAGTGATCACTATGTAAATATTAGCTACCATTATTACTGTTGTATACCTATCTATGTCTTAATGTTATTTTATAACAAGTATATGCCCAGCTTGGTAAATTTCAGGAAAAATTTATTTATATGGCATAGACAAAAAATTTTGCTTATCTAGAGACTGTAGGAAAGGTCCCTCTACAGCCTTGGTCTGAATCTTTGGAGGACAAATTTGGTTAATTGAAGATCCATTTTAGATTTCATTTTCTATTCCTTCAGACCTGAAGATTGCAGGTGCAGAATATATGTACCTGGAGAAAAATAATGAATTAGGTCAAAGTCTAGCTAGTCTCTTTAGAATGGCAAAACATGGTACTGTACAGAGAAGATGTTCCAGCTCTTCCTGGCAGCAGATTCTCAGGGGTGACATCCTGCAACTCTTTCAGTAAGGATCATGCACATCAATAAAATGGGTCATTTCTTTTTCTTCTCTTTCACAGAAGGAACTGGATAAATTGGCCTTGGCTTTGAACAAATATGTGCTTCAAATACGAGTAGCTTCTTAAGCATACAATCAAAGGACCAGGGAATTTTAGATCCATCAATAACCTGAAGAAAGCATTTGATCCAAGGTTCTCATTTAAGAGAGAGGAATATTGCATTGAGAACTTGAATTGCTAGTCTCAGGTCACTATTTGGTGGACATACAGGAATTAGATTTGAGCTCTCTAGATTCCTAGGTTAACCTTTTCTATTTTTATCACCTAAAACTTTGGGGAACAAAGCTTTAAATACAGGTCTATACACAAAAATGCAAAGGAAGAAAAATTTATTTTTTTCAGTGCTTCTCTTTTCTCTCTGGTGACTTTTCTCCCTTTTCAGCATGACTTTAATTTCTCTGCAGGCTCCAGTGTTTTCACATTGATTCATCCCCCAGGAAGAGAGCCTAAAAATGAATTCATTCTAAGAAATAAGTGACCTTAACCCAAAGGAATTATTTAACCTAAAGGAATAACTTTATAGCAATGAAATTTTGATAGTGAGTTACCTGGGTAAATAGTTTTTCAAACGTTGGATGTTCCCCAAACTCCCTCTATAAATTATAGAGCAGGGGAATATCTAAGACTGGCTTACCTTTGAGGAATTACTGGTCTCTCGTAATCACAAGGAAGGCTCTCAGCTTTTGAGAGCTTCCACCATCTTTCTGGTAGCCCTGGCTTCATATCCCAAACATTCTTAAGGAGCAGAATAAAACAGAATCTCCATTCAAGGGTCTTCAATCTTTTCCTAAGGAAGAACTGC
Organism: Galeopterus variegatus; assembly: GCF_000696425.1. Lineage (NCBI taxonomy): Eukaryota > Metazoa > Chordata > Mammalia > Dermoptera > Cynocephalidae > Galeopterus > Galeopterus variegatus. The sequence continues at coordinate 5,713 of NW_007754774.1, read as the reverse complement.
CTTTGACTTCTACTTGGGAAAATTACACTGACTGTGCCAAAAACTGAATTGCTAATGAGAGGAACGGTGGGCACAGCCAAGACATTTCTGGCATCATTACCCAACTTCTAAAAGTGACAGGTAAAGAGGGGAGGCTCCAAGATCAGCAGGTAATACCTTAATATGCCCATCTGAGTCCTGCTTTAGATCCTGAGAATCTAAATTCAAAAGCTATCCACAGATTTCCCCTTACATTCAGTCCCTAGAAAGAAAAAATCCATTCAAACCAAATGAAAACATTTCCTTAATTGTGTTTCTTTGGGGACATTATCCAACCCTGATGACTGCCTCACTTCTTTAAAGGCTACCGCTATTCCCCACACTTTAAAGCTAAAAGTTATTACTTATTAAAGATGATGGCATACTTTCTTCTGAGATTATCAGAAAGTCCCCAAATAACCCAGGATAATTTAAACTTCTCCTACCTTCTGAATTTTATAAGATATAACTGTAATCATTAGTTACTTAGAACTCTTATCAAAAAAAGTTTAAGTATAAAGCTCCTTTTAATGAAGGCACCATGTCCTCCACAATATTTAACAATAATTGCTCTTCAAATTTTATTTGATTTTTAAATTTTCATTTCCTCTAAAATTCATATGTAAACTCTTATCAAAAAAAGTTTAAGTATAAAGCTCCTTTTAATGAAGGCACCATGTCCTCCACAAAATTTAACAATAATTGCTCTTCAAATTTTATTTGATTTTTAAATTTTCATTTCCTCTAAAATTCATATGTAAAAGTAGAATAATCTTGTGAGGTTTCAGTATTTTAATAAATGTGTTTTAGAATTTTACTTAGAAATTGAGAATTATGCTTGAAAAAAATTGTCACACCCTGCTAGTATTTGCTGCCAAGTATAGATTTCTACTAACTGCCTCTTTATGGCAATAACCCAAAGCTATAGTTTTCTGGAGAAACTTTTCAGACTGAAGGTAGCTGTCAACAATTTAGAGATAGCTACATCAATAACAAATTGATTATTTTTGTTAAGTAACTCTTCGCTTTTATTAAGTTTTCTTCGCTAATCTTGGTTAGTCATTTTAATTGGTAGCATTTTTTCCTCAGCTGAATCCTAACATTGATTATTAGGATAATGAGAAATTTTTCCAAGTACTTCCTCACATATTTGATTATCACCCTAGCCCTTGAAATAAACAAGGTAGTGTCTTTGTCCTTGTGCTATTAATTAAAAAAGAAAAATGAAATAGAAAACTCAAGTGCAGAGAGAATAAATGACTTGCCCAAAGACAGGAGGTTAGAGATATATTGAGCACTAACATTCAAAAATGCTGACTAATCTCAAATTTTATTAGTGATATAAAATGTTTACTCCTTCCTATTTTCACAATACATCCATAGAGAAAGCCCAAGATATAGTTATCCTTACTTCACTTTCAAAATATGTATGTTCTCACCCACTCTGACTCCTTTTCTACCCTGCTGTTAGAAAATGGGCCTCTTGGAATGAGCAAGGAAAAGATGCCATTAGACTGTATCAAAAATAAGTGAAAACCATGAAGAGCCAGTTTCCATCCATCCCCTGCCCCCCTTCCCCAATGACCACCAGGGGGAAAAAAAAATAAAAACAGACAGGCTTGTAAGCACCCAGCTCTGGCCACAGAGCTGTTTGATTGCCTAAGCCGGGTGGTCAGACAATAGGGCCAGAAAGAATGGCCGCTTCCTTCCTTCCTGTTGAGTGTTCTGCCTGAATGAGCAAATTCAATAGCACTTTGCTTCACAGCAACACTAGGCTCTAACACGAGGGAAAATCAACAAAGAGCCATTCTAGGGCATTTCCAACCCCACCTAAGCCAAGCCTCTGAGCTATAAAACCATGGGGGAGGGGGTGGTCAGATTCACGCACTCCTGGGGGCGTGTACATGGAAGCACACAAATATCCAGGTTATTGTTTTACTATAAACAATATTTATGCTGCTCCATGCATTTGTAATTACCCAGTTTAGTTGTGATCATTTTCCACTTTCTAATCTAAAATTGTCTGAAATGTTTCAAAACTTTCTTAAAATCTGGCTATTTCAACATGGCCACAAAATCAAAGTTGGTATGGACAACTGAGATGATGATAATTCTAGAGTCATCTTAAATATTCCCCCAGGCAGTCATCCTTCTCTCCCCCACTGACTTTTAGATCTATGGAGAGCAGATATAATAATTTGGTCAATTTGGCAGTTACTGGAAACCAGAGAAGATTTAAGACATAAGATTTACAGTCCTAAGGTAAGTATCAGTCTTTCAGTGAGCTTGTAGCCCTGGGCTGTGAACTTTACAAGGCGTCCCACTGTTTTCCTATGCCTCAGGTAGGACGGGATGGCTAGAAGGGGTGGGTGTTGGGTATTTCCCTTCCCCATGTTGATTAGGCTCTGGTGAAATAGTTTCTCTTGAGGGCAGGCCTTGTTAAGAAGAACAGCTTGCTCTGGGATGGTCAGTTTTTCCCTCTCCCTGCAGAAAGTCAAAGAGGCTCTGTGGGGAGCCAGAGGAGATTTTTCTCTATTGACTATAAAGTCCTGGTTGAGCTCCAGGAGGTAAAATTCACAAAAGTGTGGAGTTCCCTACGACTAGGCTTTTCTGGAGTTTTTAATTTTCAGGCTTGTCAACACCAAGTATCCAGAATAGAACCCTATATATACATGTTTTATCCTATATACCAACAAACCTACCATAAAGTTTAATTTATAAAAATTAGGTTCAGTGAGAGATTAACAACAATAACTAATAATAAAATAGAACAATTATAACACATGTGGCAGCAACTTCTTCATTGGTGGACACAGCCTCTCCAGGAATTTTTACATTTTTCAGTGCCAACCTACTCCTGAATCTGTGTAATCATTCCTTACTTGCAGTAAATGGCTTGGCATCACTCACTCCTGGGGATCCCTTGCTGAAGTCTTTGTATAGGCTCAGTGCTTTCTGGCCAAGAAGGCACACTTCTGTTCATGCCTTTCACACACCCTTTTCCATCTTAACTAAGCATTTACACACTGTGGCCATCACTTTTGCACTTTGAAGTGTGGTAGCAAAATCAGCACAAATTTCTTTTCTTCATGATTTCATGAATGGAAGATTCATTCTTAGATCTTAGCAACCTCAGCATAATTTTTCTTTTCTTTCCTTACTAAGTCAAGAACTTTCGCCTTTCTACTTAGAAGCACTTTACCGCTTCTCATTGGGATATCTGAATCAGATCAGTCCTCTTGTGCTTTGGAGCCATTATGAAGTAAGATAAGGGTCAGTTGAACACAAGCACTGCGATACCACGATACCACGACAGTTGATCTGATAACCGAGATGGCTATCAAGTGATTCACTAGTGGGTGGGGTAGCAGCGTTAATCTGCTGGACAAAGGAATGAGTCACGTTCTGGGAGGGGGGGACCAAGTGGGACATCACTAGATTTCATCATACTACTCGGAATGGCGGCACACAATTTAAAATGTGTACATCGTTTATTTCTGGAATTTTCCATTTAATACATTCAGACCGTGGTTGACCTCAAGTAACTGAACCGTGGAAAGCAAAACCACAGATAGGAGGTGACTGCTGTATTTCATACAAATAAGGACATTCTCTTATATAAGCACAATATAACTATCAAAGTCAGGAAGTTAACCTTGATACATTAGCACTATGTAATGTACCCTCAAACCCCATTTAAGTTCTGCTCGTTGACTCAATAACGTCCTTTATTAGAAATGAATCCAGTTCAGAATCACACATGGCTTTCAGATTTCAACTTTCCTTAATCTCCTTCATCCTGGAACAGTTCCTCTGTCTTTTCTTAACTTTCAAGATTTTGACACTTTTGAAAATAATTGGCCAGCTCTGTAGAATATTCCTCATTTTCAGTTCTTGTGTTGTTTCCTCTTGATTGGATTCAAGTTATTCATCTTTAACGGTCATATCACAAAAGTGATGCTTCTCATTACACTGCATTCAGTGGCACAGAATAATGTTGACTTTAATGTTTTGATTAAGGTGGTGTTTGACAGGTTTCTCTGCTATGAAGAAATTTTTGTACCTGTTGGGAAAATAGGATGATTTAATCAGGCTCCCCTCGCCTTAGGTCAGGTTGGGGGTGGTGCAACATTCTTTGTAAGCAAGTTGTGTGTGGGTGGAGTTAGTGCACCTGCGATGCTCCACCACCTTGGCTGGAGTTTACTGCCTTGGGTGGCTGCTGCCACACAAGCAGCCATGCCTTTCCAACCTGTGGCTGTTTGCTGGTTACCTAGCTCATAGACTTGCACGTCAAGTACGGAGAATGATATTTAGATGCACAGATTTTGGTGCTAGGTGTGTTCACTGCTATTGGGGTGTTGTGCTCAGATCCTTTCACAGAATTAGGTAATATATGTATGTATATGCAGATACATTAACATGTTTTTATTTCTACTTATATCTCTGTACATTGAAATCTATAGGTTCACACTAACACCTCCAATTCCAATCCAACATCAAAAGGTTAATTGTAATTTTCTTCTTTTCATTATGTGTAACTTCCTTCTCAGAAAGTAAGAACCTATCTCATGTTATTCATATATTTATGTATTTTGATCAATCTGGCTGCCTTGGGTTGAATGTCCTCCCAAAACTTATCCCCACTGTAGCTGTTGAGGGTGGGGAATATTATTATGGTAATTGAAAGGTGGGGCCTTGAAGAGGTGATTAGATTGTAAGCAATAAATTTTGTCTTCTTTCTAAGTCACCCAGTTTCATGTATTTTGTTTTAAGCAACAGAAATGGACTAATACACTGGTTGTATGCAACCAATCTCCCATCACCTTTACAATTCTCCTCTTCACCTGTATTGAAACCTAACACTCACTCTAGGACACTCCTACTTGTGGAAACCCTCCTCATCTGCTTCCACTCTAAAACCCCACTTTGCCTTTTCTCCACATGGACAGTTTTATCGCCCTGCTTGGATTCTACACTTTACACCAAGCTGTCAAATCTCCCTGGTCCCCACCATGCAGATACCCTCATCACCTCACTAGACCTAAACAAGCTGGCCAGCTTAGCATGAGCACTCTTCCTAGCACTGACACCCAACACTAGTCCACTCCAAGTGTGAACACCTTCTTTACCCTGTGTTATTCTTGGAATGTTTGTGTCCCTCTAAAATTTATGTTGAAACTTAATCTCCACCACAATAGTGTTAAGAGATGGGGCCTTTAGGAGGTGACTAGGTCATGAGGGCTCCTCTCGTGAATGATGTTAAGGCCCTTGTAAGAGAGGTTCACACAGCGTTTGCCTCCCTTTTGCCCTTCTGCCTTCTGCCATATGAAGACATAGCAATAAGGTGCCACCTTGGAAGTAGAGAGCAAGCCCTCACTAGACATAAAATCCACTGGTGCCTTGATCTTAGGCCTCCTAGTCCCCTGAATTGTGAGAAATATATTTCTGTTCTTTATAAATTACCCAATCTCAGGTATTTTTTTATAGGGCATAAATGGTCTAAAACACTCTGCTTGGGTCCCATGTCCCCATCAGGCTTTTCTCCTGCAAGAAGCCTTCTTCACACTAGAGCCTCGTTCTTATCCACTCACATGGGCAAGGAGAAGAATGAATCTATTATACTTTATCCACATAATAATAATTTTATTTATAAGTATTTGCACCTGGCATGATGGATAAAAGTTACTACTGAACT
>NW_007754773.1:6210-7828 GCF_000696425.1 Galeopterus variegatus | reverse complement strand
AGGAAAGAAACTGGGCTGAGGGCCCTGACCACACTGGCTGCAGACTGCCCTGTCACCAGGGGGTTGGGCCGCCTTAGCTGAAAACAGAGAAGCACAGATAATGACATTAATAATGGTGACAGCCCCTTCCTGTGCTGCTCCTATATGCAACATCTGGCCAGGCACATGCATGACATGTCATCTAGGAGAAAGTTGCTGCTGTCAGCTCCACTTTACAGATGAGGAAACTGAGGCCCTGGAGAGGGAAGCACTTGCCCAAGGCGCGGATGTGACTGACTCTGGGGTGTGGCTTCCAGACCCCCCGAACCCAGCCTGCGTGTGCACAGACTCAATGGTGTGGGAGTGGGAGATGGAGAACGTGAAGAGGTGCAGCCTCCAGGAGGGGTCTTGTTGTGTTTAAGATGTTCAAGGCCTTGATGGTTTTCTCAAGGATTTCTAAGCTCTTCCAGAAGGACTGGTGGGTGGACTGAAGGATGAAGCCAAGCCCGGGGGAATTTATACGTGTTAGTCTGAGGGAATTGGCCTGATACCAAATCTATCAAAGTCCCCATGCAAAGCAAGACTGTCCTCCAGAATACCCCCCCGATCTCCACCAAAATAACCCTATGCCACCTGTTAGCCTTTGGAAGCTGTAGATGCTGTTTACCTGCGGAGAGGAGAGATGGGGTAGGGGGCCCAGCAGAGGGGACAGGGAAGTAGAGGTCCAGAGCAATGACCACCGTGGGCTGGCAGTGAGGGTGCCATCAGCAGACACAGCTGAAGGTACTGAGGACCTGACAGGCCTCTGTCCCCTGTGAGAGTATCTCAGGACACCTCCTGACACTCCCATGAGGGGTTGGGGTATTTGTCCCATTTCACTGATGAGGAAACCAAGGCTTAGGGAATGTGCCTCCTCTCTGCCCTACAGATGTCCGAGGCAGGACTTGAACCCAGAGCCTGTGACACCCCGTGGGGCCCGCCTGACAAGAAGGCTGCACACAGATGCCATGGGCAGGACCTCTGGGCTCTGCAGTCCCGTGAACCTTTGGTCTAGGGGCTCATTGAGTAATGGTGGTTGGGAAGGAATCCAGAGTCCAAAGTCAGAGAGACAGACATCCTTGTCCCGCCCACCCTCTTTCTAGCTGGTGATGTGAAAAGGGGAGTCCACTGGGGTAGCAGGGACGACGGCCACCAGGAATCAGCCACTTTATTAAAAGAGGCCGGTATTTGAGAGAAATAACAGAGAAAAGGCTGCTTGATACTTCAACTTGAAAAATGAAAGAAAGATATGAAAACTAAGTCATTTTATATTTAACAAAATGTGGGTATTAACTGTAAGTATACACTGATTCCTAGAACTAACAAAGAATACATCCAGTGTCGATTGGGAATACAGTTTTTATTATCAAATTATGGCATTTCAGTAAAAATCCTTCTAGGGCCTCATTAATTTTCCTAATGGCTCTTTAATTCTCTAATACTTAACTGATTCTCTTTGGAATTCCATTATGTTTTCTTTCTTTCTTTTTTTTTTTGTTTTAAAGATGACGGTAAGGGGATCTCAACCCTTGACTTTGTGTTGTCAGCACCACGCTCTCCCAAGTGAGCCACGGGCTGGCTCCTATGTTACCTTTTTGCT
>NW_007754773.1:4506-5685 GCF_000696425.1 Galeopterus variegatus | reverse complement strand
CTTTCTCCCCTTCAACTGTTCAGTTGCCTTGCCTTGCCGGTCTCCCTGGTCGGCAGCTCTCCCCGGCACTGGGACAGGCTGCCTGTACCCTCCCCGGCCACACAAGCTCCTGCCTCCTCACCCGGTTTGTGTCTCACATCACATCACAGTCAATCTGCTTTTGACTGTGCAGCACTTCGCATCTGCACATGCTGTGTGTCCTTTCATGACTCTGGAGGCAGGCCTTTGTCCCCGTTTTACAGAGGAGGACACTCAAGTCCAGAAGGTCCAGGCAACTGCTCAAGTCACCAGCCAGTTTGGAACCTTAGTGGAGTTTGGGTCCCTGAGAGCAGACAGGAACTGGGGAACGAGTCGTCTGCTGCAGATGATCCCAGGAAGCCCGCGTGGGGACATGGGAAGGTGAGGTGGGACGAGGAAAGCCAGTGAGGGGCCTTGATGAGGTAGCCCAGGGTGGACATGTTCCCTACCTGGAGGGAAAAACTCCCCAAATACGCATGAACCAGGTGTTCCAAACTGGATCCTCTGGGAGGAGAGGACTGCAGCATGCAGGTCACTGTGAGATTACTGGAGTCCCATTGCTCCAGACGTCACTGCGGGGCTGTGAGTGTCCCCTCACCTCTTCTGAGCTTCTGCTTCCTGCCCTTCCTCTGCCTGCCCGATGTGTTGAAAGGTGGGTCATGCTTCAGAGCACAGCGTGCCCGATGCGCGTCTCCATCAGCGCTCACTCTCGGCGATCACCTGCTCTGGGCCGTACCTGGACTTGCAGCTCTTAAGGGCAGGGCTCAGTTCCCGTTCACCTTTGTTTCTCCATCAGGCTCTCCTGTGCCTGGAGCTCAGCCAGAGCTCCATAAATATGTCTTGATCGGTTAGTGAGGGGCATCCCTGACACTCTACGGTGCTGTCCCAACCAGGGATAATTACTGCTCTTCCATCAAGAAGTGCTGCCAAAAACAATCACAATTCCTTGAAGTCCATACGACAAGCGAACAGATATGAGGTTGCTGGGAGGGAGGGGGAGAGAGGAGAGGGAGAGAGGTCCGGTTGACCGGCCATGATCATCAACCACACTGTATATTGACAAAATAAAATAAAATTTTTAAAAAAGAAGTGCTGTCGACACTCCTAAGATGGCGACGGGTCTCGAACGCCCGCGTCAGGAAACAGCGCGATCCTGAGAGC
>NW_007754773.1:0-669 GCF_000696425.1 Galeopterus variegatus | reverse complement strand
ACATTAAAGATGTTTAAAGAGAAAAGGAAGGGCGGGCTGGTTGGCTCAGTTGATTAGTGTTCGATGTTGACACACCAAGGTCAAGGGTTCAGACCCCCGTACAGGCCAGCGCCAAAAAATAATAATAATAAAATAATAAAATAAAATAAATCACACTGAGCCAAACTTCGTTCAAGCATAAAGGTGACAAACAGCTTTGAACGTACAAAAACTCAGGAGTATTGCTCCCATCAGCCCTTCTAGAAGAAACTGCTAGAGAACAAACCTCAGCAGCCGTGTTTTGAGGGGGAAAAGGAAGACAAAAACCTGGAGGACACAGGACACTCTCTAAATCCAGACCCGAGTCAGAAGCAGGTGTGAGGACAGTGGCTGCAGAAGGTGAACAGANTGGCTCATGATTCTGGGACAGCTGCATCTGGCACGGGCCTCAGGCTGCTTCTACTCATAGCGGAAAACAGCAGGCAGCGGCGGGTACAAGCAGATCACATGGCGAGAGGAAGCAAGAGAGAGAGGGAGAAGGTGCCAGGATCTTTTTAAGCAATGAGCTCTCGCCAGGAACAAATAGATCGAGAACTCACTCATTAATCCTCCTCCCCCAGGGAGAGCACTAATCCATTCATGAGGGATCCGCCCCCATGACTCAGCCAGTTTCCAACACTGCCACATTGG
>NW_007754772.1:5811-7828 GCF_000696425.1 Galeopterus variegatus | reverse complement strand
TGCCTTTAGCTGGCCTTGCCTTGTCACAAGCACTCGAGTTGGGATACACTGAAAAGTCCTGGGCATGGTGAATCAGAAACAAGTCATTTCTTTTGTTCTAGTCCTTTTTGTGCAGAATCATCATACAGAACATCAGCACCTCCATCAGTGCTTCAGTGAAATAGGTAAAAGACAGCATCGCATGACCAAATTATATGTAAGTTACAGCTCCTTTCACTGACACACATACGAATACATTCTTTCATTAATATGTATATGTTTTCTCTCAAAATGCCCCAAATACAATTGCTGTGAATATGCTCCCCCTCACCAACTCATACCCCATGCTCCAGTCATGCTAGACTATATCCCCTGAATGCATCATAAGCTTTCATGTCTCTGCTCACGTTGTTTTTATAAAATTTTTATTGGAACATATTGATTGTATATATTGATAGGGTACAGAGTTTATATGTCAATACATGTTTACAATGTGTGTTGATCTATTCAGGGTAATCAGCCTATTCATCATTGCAAAACTTAATTATTTCTTTGTGATGTGCACATTTGATCTCCTTTCCTCTAGTTATTTGGTTATGTGCATGCAGTAAAACATTATTATAGATTTATGGATTGACTGTACATCAGTAGGGCTTATTTTTCCTATCTTGCTGTACTTTTGGGTCCATTAACCAGCCTTTCACTATCCCTCCGCCCCTTTCCCCATTCCTTCCTCTAGTAACCATAGGTCTCTCTCCTTTTAACAGTTCAACTTATTTTTATTATTAATTTATTTTTGTTTGTTTGCTAGCTTATTTTGTTTTGTTATCTTTTTTTTTTTAGTTCCCACATATAGGTGAGAACATGCAGAATTTATCTTTCTGTGCCTGGCTTATTTCACTTAACATGATGTTCTATAAGTTCATCCATGTTGCTGCGAATGGCAGCATCTTTCTTTTTATGGCAGAGGAGTATTCTGTTGTGTATATATACCACATTTTCTTTATCCAATCATCTGTCAATGGTCATTTAAGTTGGTTCCATATCTTGGCTATTGTGAACAGAGCTGCGATAAACATGGGAGTGCAGGTATCCCTTCGACATGATGCTTTTCCGTTGTAATTCTCCACCTCTTCCTCTGCAAGTGAAAATGGTACTTTTTCTTTCAATGGACAACTGAGATGCCACTCCTACTGGGAAGACTTCCTAATCGCCCCCGTCAGGAAGACTCACTCCTTTCCTTCTCTCTGTAGCACCACTGTAGTTAGTTCACAATTACCGTACACCTTGTACTAGAGTTGGTTGTATACATGTATGTCTTCTCCTTTGGACTGTAGTTTCTTTGGGGAGCAGAGCAGGTGTCTTAGGTATTTTTGTACCCTAGAACCTAGGACAGTCTCATGTAATGTAGAAATCCAGTTAATATTGAATTTAGTTTGATTGGAGGGTGATAGAGTTTGGATGTGTTGTCCTTGCCAAAACTCATGTGGAAATCTAATCCCCAGTGTGGCAGTGTTGGGAGGTGTTTGAGTCATGGGGGCTCTCAAGAATGGATTAGTGCTTTCCCTGGAGGGTGGGGGTAGTGAGTGAGTTCTCACTTTATTAGTTCCCACAAGAGTTGGTTGTTTAAAAGACCCTGGCACCTCCCCTCTCTCTCTCTCTCTTGCTTCCTCTCACCAAGTGATCTGCTTGTACCCGCCGGCTGCCCTGCGGCTTTCTTCCATGAGTAGAAGCAGCCTGAGGGCCTGTGCCAGATGTAGCCATCCCAGAATCATATGCCAAATAAATCCTTGTTCTTTATAAATTACCCAGCCTCAAGTATTCTGTTATAGCAACACAAAATGGACTATTACAGAGGGAAACTAAAGTACCAGAGATTCTATCAATCATTCCAGATTGAATAGGTAGATAAAATCAATAATTCTATCAATTATCCTCTCAACAATTCCATTCAAGAAATAGCACTTTTAAAACTACTACTGTTACCAATATCTCTTATACATATGTCTTTAGATAGCATTTTAGGTGCTGAACATTG
>NW_007754772.1:899-1334 GCF_000696425.1 Galeopterus variegatus | reverse complement strand
AAAAAAAATGACCAATGGATTAGAAGATAAAAGGCAGATCTATAAATTGAAAGTGACAGAGGGCCCTTAAGTCAAAGGGAAAGGTTAAAAAAAGAAAAGACAAAAAGGAAAGAAAAGCCCTGGAGAGCCCAATAAAACTGAATCAAAGCAGCTATTAGATAAATTTTAATCACCATGAATATCGTCTTATATCTAATAGGTTGTCAGCATTCTAAAGCTTTGATTCACCATCAACTGTGCATAAATGTTCCCACTTTATTTTTTGGTTCCACCCAAAACAGGAGAGGTTTCACCACATTTTGAGTCGGGAAAGAATTGAAATAACCGTTGGGACTTAAACTCTTGAGTTTTACTGTTAGGTGACCTAGATAACGACTTGCTGACAATGCCCTGAGTTCTTTGTGACACAGGGCAGACAGCACCACATGAGTCTAG
>NW_007754772.1:0-306 GCF_000696425.1 Galeopterus variegatus | reverse complement strand
AAAGCAGGGAGAGCCCCTGGCTGCTGCAGCTATGAGACCTATGGGTGGATGGTGTAACATGCTCTAGAGACTATATAGTAAACACATGTTGCGTTTGTCCGAAGGCAGATGGCTCGCAGGGTGCCACTTAAACACGATGGCTGGCCGGATGCCATATAAACCTGAGAAAGCAGATGGCTCAATGGGTGCCATATAAACCTGAGAAAAGAGTGACTGAGTGAATGCAGTTGTTCGAACTGTGGGCAAACGCTGCAGAACTGCCCAAGACTGTGAGTGAATAGCCGGTGTAAGCTGAGCTGATTCAAG
>NW_007754771.1:6887-7828 GCF_000696425.1 Galeopterus variegatus | reverse complement strand
GGGGGGGGGAGCGGGGAGCTCTGCGTTTCCCTCCAGCCAGGAAGCCGGTTCCGCCAGGGAAGGCCCAGTGGGGCACGCTCTGAGACGGTGCCAAACGCCTGAATGTCACGGGCTTGCTGTCACCGGGCTGCACGCGCGCTTGGTCAACTGAGGCACAGCCGACGGTAACCGCCCAGGAGGGGCGAATGACAGACTGAGTTCAGGTGAAGCCAGCTGGGTGCAAACTTAGTTAGAATGAGACCTCACCTTAAAATGTGTGTGATCCTTAATTTTTCAGGCAGTAAAACTGAAATACTGAGGTGCACTGACACGTCCTGGATCCATTAAAAGGAACCTGGAGAGATATGGGATGGTCAGTGGTCCATTGGTACTGGTAAGGGTGGCACCTGTGTGTGCACTCTTCTCTGTCTGTCTGTCTCTCTCAATCTCTCTCTTTCCCTCTCTCTCTCAATCTCTCTCCCTCTCTTTCTCTCTCCCCCACCTCTAGGGTATTGTAAGACATTCTGCCATGAATGGAATCTGAAGTCTAGAAAGTCCTTCAGAGTGTGATCCAATAGGAACAGTAAACAACGTCATTTCCCATGCTCTGTTCTAGGAGCCAGTATTCAATGCTGCTTATGCAAAATATAAAACAATTGATGTCCAGTTTTAAGCATCCACTTGCCTACTCAAAAAGAGTTGCCACTGGCCATTTTTGTTTTGATAAAATAAGGTGATCTATTTAGGTAAGACAGGGTACACTGTGCAATATTTCAGAATGGCTATGAGTTTGGAGTCAACCAACACTGTTGGGGCCTCAACTATTTCATTTTATAGCTGTGCCCCCTGGACAAGTCATCTGATTTCTCTGTGCCTCAGTTTCCTTATCTTAAAATGGGGATAATAATTGTATCTATCTCACAGGATTGTTGTGAAGATTAAATGAGATCATATACATAGCT
>NW_007754771.1:0-6677 GCF_000696425.1 Galeopterus variegatus | reverse complement strand
GAAGGCATAATGTCACTCTAAGTATGGTACAGCCTCTCTCTTCAGCCAAAATAAACTTATACTTCAAAGGGGAAGATGTTTTTGATGAAGGATGGAGTGATTTGTTAGTTGTAGAATGTAGCATTTTTCAAACATGATAGAAAATATTTCACAAATGTTTAGGTTGCAGGAGGGTAAAGCTACTAGATTTCTCCAACAAATGTGTTAATCACTTTAATTGATACACAGTTACTAGAAATTTACATTTAAAGGTCTACTAGACCCTTAAACAATGGGGATCAGGTAAAGTAAATGAAAATATTGTGTTACACTGAAATATCTACCAGTTTTATTCACCACCTAAATTAGGTTTATAATTAGAGGAAATTTTGGGATACGCTATTTTCCCACCCAATATGAGGCAGGCTAAAAAAAATTGTTCAAACACATTCAAAAATCCAGTCTTACAGGTCAGGCAGCAGTCACTTGTCCATTTGGATCAGTCAATAAGAAAACATATTTTAAACTGAGCTATTCTGAAGAATCTCAGATGTACTTTAAGTTAGGGCACATCTCATTTTCTAGGCACAATCTGCATCTCTCTGAGACCCAGCTGTGATCCCAACAGTTCCATGAAAGGAGCATTTCCACTTAGTTGAGAACACCCAGACTTCAGCAAGATTTTGGCAGTGTGGCCAGAAAATTCAGAATAATTCTGGTTAATATACCCGAAGGTTTTACCAATGGTTTTCTTGGTGGGCACAGTTCACTTTTGACTCAGTCGGGTCTTTTGGAAACTGAACCACAGGAATAGCACAGATGCTGAATAAATCAGATGCATCCTGTGGTTCTGTGCTTCAAAGGTAGCCACACATTCTTAAGATATGATTCATAGTCATCCAAATCTATGAATATCCTCTGAAATTGTTCTTTAACTTCCACTGAATAACTCTGTAATTCTTCAAATCTGTGATGCCATGGTGATCAAGGAAGTTGAGCAATAGATTACAAATGTGGTAGGAAATGAATGTATTATCAATCGCTCAGGCCACTTGGCCAGTCAGAATCTGCATGTACTTGAGCAAGGATAAGAGGGAAGACAGGGCCCTTGCCTTCTTAAACCCTTTAGGGGTCCATGGAAGAGCTGCTTAAATAGATATTCAAAGCCCGGTGGCTTATGTCATGCAGGCTTCTATGCTAAAATTTGAAGATTCTGCAAAACTATCAAATTCTATTTTATACACATATGCCAGTTTTGAGTGTTCAGGAGTTATGCTATATCAGAAAAATGCAAGGGAGAATAAACCTATTGAATTTGCCAGAATGCCTATTAATTCTTTACTCTAAAACAGGGAGCCACAAAAATGCTCAGGGAGCCTATATAAAGAATGACACTCCAGGCATAACATGATAACTGTATCAGTTAGCTTTTACTACATAACAAACCACCCCAGAACTTGGTGACTTAAAACAATGGCCATTTATTTAGCTCACAGTTCTGCAGGTTCGTAATGGGGTTGTGTTGAGCGATCATCCAGGTTACTCTTATTTCAGGGGGGTTTATAACCAATCACAGACACATTGATAAACCCCCCCCCACCCGAAATGTGTCTGGGGTTGGCTGCTAGGCCAGTTGAGGCAGGCTAGTCTAGAACAGTCTCAGCTGTGATGGCTCATCTATGTTTCACACCATCTCTCATCCTCCAACAACTTAACCTGGGCTTGTTCACAGATTGGGCAGGTTCCAAGAGAAAGCACGGAAATGTACAAGGCCTCTTGATCCTAGATGCAGAGCTAGCACACGGTCATCTCCACTGCGTTCCATTGCCTGAGCAAGTTACAGAGCCAGCCTGGATTTAAGAAGTGGGGAAATAAATTCCACCTGTTGAGGAGTAGGCGCTTCAAAGACAAATTGCAGGCATGAAAAATTGTGACGACTTTTGCAATCTACCAAAACCCTCACCCACGTGCTCCTGAATGCCACACTGACTGAACCCAATGAGACGGATAAGAGTCTGCACTGACTAGGTGCAGCATTCCTGCTTAGAACAAATCAGAACAGCAACAAGGAATCCTGATTCTCCTTCATGGCAACACCTCCCACCATGTGGTGTCCCCCTGATGGAGATAATCCCTTCTGCGTGGGTAGCAGTGAGCTAGGCAGCTGTCCCGGGTAACCATGTCTGCAGTAAAACTCAATTTTGTGTCTCTGGACAAATAACTAAAGTGGAGACTTGAAGGAAAGCATAGCTGGAACACCCAAAACTAAGAAATAGAAGAACACAGTGATCCTGAGAAGAAAGGATTAGAGCCCCTGTGGGGAACTGGGATTTTCTTTCATGCTTTGTATAAACTAAAACTACTGTGATGGGTAATTTTATGTGTCAACCTGACTGGGCCATGGAGTGCTTAGATATTTGGCCAAACATTATTCTAGGTGTTTCAGTGAGGTGTTTTTGGATTTGTTCAACATTTAAATCAGAGTAAAGCAGATTGCCCTCCTTAATGTGGTTGGGTGTCATCCAATCAGTTGAAAACCTGAATAAAACAAAAGGCTGACTCTCCCCCACAAATAAGAGGGAACTCTTCTTGCCAGATTGCCTTCGAGCTGGGACCTTGGTTGTTTCCTCCTGCCTTTGGACTTAAACTGAAGCATTGGTGTTCCTGCATCTCCAGTTTGCCAATTGCCAATCCTGGGAATTGTCATCCTCCATAATTGCATGACCCAATTCCTAATAGTAAACCTATATATACGTGTGTGTGTATACACACACACACACACACACACACACACACACACATACACATATCCTATTGGTTCTGTTTCTCTGGAGAACTCTAATACAACTACTTACTGGGATATTGTGGCCAGGCACAAGGGCAAAGGTGTATTCGATGCCTGGTAAAGGTACATGACTGGTCTGCCCCCAGGTTGACCATCATTTGGTTCTTTCAACATTAGCAAATAATTTTAGTCATCAAGAGAAGAATAAAAACCTTGAACTGATAAAGCCCTAGAGTTGTCATTGATTTTGTTATGCGGTTGTTCCTGCCGTTGTTACTTAGGATTTGGTTTGGCTAGTTTTGTTTTGTTTTTGCCTAAAATTGTTAAACACCTCAAGTTCAACTGTGAGATGTGCATCCATGGCACCCACCAACAAACATTCCCCATATGGAACTTCTCTGGGAATTTTTCGGAAATCCAATCTCTAAGAGGGAGCTTGCATAGAAGCTTTATCCTTGGAACCTGATAGCAGAAATGCTAGGAGTAAACTCACAGTGACTTCTCAGTTTCCCAGTTTGCTCAAGCATCACCTGCAGTGACTAGAAGGTTTGCAGAGGTGCCAGAGAAATACATTACTAGAGAAAGACATTTCAGTGGTGGGCTTTGGTTTGTTACTGTGATGGCTTTGTGATGTTTCAACTTGGCTAAGTTGACCTATAATCTCCAGAATTCTCTTTCTAGTATGTTTGTGGTTAGGGTGGACTACAAAGAATATTCTCTCCTGGGAGCTGGAGGAAGGAAAGAAGGTAGCAGCCACACTGTAGCACACACATACCTTCTCCAAGTGATTTAGCAAACTCTAATCCAGGTGCTGCCATTTTAGAAGGGACCTTGCAGATGTAATTGAGGTCCCTAATCAGTTGACTCTAAGTCAATAGGAAGGCTATCCTGGTGGGCCTGACTTAATCAGTTGGAAGCCTTCTGAAAAAGAGCCTAGACCCTCCCTCAGTTCAGAGATTCCAGGTTTCAGCTCATGCTTCTAGGGTTCTGGCATTCTCATAACTTTCCTTTCTGACCTCCTGCCCTATGGGCTCCAGACCTGCTTATCCAGTCCCCAAAACTGCATAAGCCAATCCCTTGTAATAAATCTCACACTGGTTCTGCTTCTCCGGTTGAAACCTGACTGATATAGTTGTCATCTAAAAACAAGAAGAACATACTCGTATTAAGTATAGTGGAGAAAGCACAGACTTAGGAGCCAAATGGCCGGAACCTTTGGGTAGCATCTTCCTTCACCATCTAAGTGATTTGTGGCAATTAATTCTCATAATCTCTCTCAGCACTGTTTCTTAATTTGTAAAATAGCACTAATACTAAGTCTAAGCCCACCTACTTCCCAGGGTTGTTTTGAAAAATCAAAGGAGAGCATGCCATACTCATGAAAAATGTTTAGTTTTAAAACCACCTAGCCCAACAATTTTAGTTAGGAGAGGCAGATAGTGTGAAAGAATAAACATTTAGTACATGCCTACTGTCCAGGAAATGTGAATAAATTCTCCAGTGCCATCCTCTAGACCTTCTCATGGGGCAGGCAGTATTTGTTTCACATCAGAGATGAGGAAATTGAGCTTCTGAGAAGTTGACCAACTTGCCTAGATCACATAATATAATGGAGTTCAGGGTGAAACTGTTTCTTATGACACCAAAGTCCAGGCTGTGTCTGTACCACCATGCCATCCTCCTTTAAAAAAGAAAGACATTTCTTTTCATGTGACATCATGAAATCCAATTTAAAATTTAAAACACTTGCAAGATATACTTCAGTATATCTTCTGTTCTTTAGGACTTGCTACTCTAACTGAGGAGCAAACAGAATCTATTTTCATTAGTGCAGAAGTTGTTTTCTCTATGTCCTAAGTCACAACACTTGAGAAATCAATAAAAATATAAATCCTTTCTGCTTCTTTGCCAACCAGCAAATTCTCTTTTCTTAATTTGCAGTAAAACTATTCCTGTGGCATAATGAAAGTGAAACTTATTTTGATTTCGTCAGTCTTTAAATGCTTTAAATACTTCAAGTACTAAGGAAGGACACTTGTACCCACAGGAAAATTGCTGTGGCTAGAGGTTAAAGTTATTCAACAAACAAACAAACAAAAATTTTTAATGTGCCTTTTCCTCAAAAATTTAAAGCAGCCAGGGTAATTTACAAGTTTGGCATTTCCTGAGAGTTAATGATCAACTATCTGAAAAGTCCTTGAGACAGTTTGTAAATAGCCAGGAAGGCTCTTCCACTGGAGATTTGAAGACATTTGTTATGCACAAACGGAACCTGAAATGAGCAAATATACATTCGTAGAAGACTGGGTTGTTTTTGTTTTTTTTTTTCCAGATCACTATATTACATATAAAGTTAGTTCTATTCAAATTACCTTTAAAAATAGAGGAAGGAAGGAAGAAAGAACCACAACATTTACTAAATACCCACCAAATATTACGCTTGGAATTTTAAACCTCTTTTCTCTTAATTCTCACAAGATTTTCATGTTTATTAGCCCCATTTTAATGATGAAAAAACTGACAGTCTGAGGGTCACTTAGCTATTGAAAGAAGAAGTAGGATTCAAACCCAGTTCAAAGTCAAGGTGCTTACAATTTCTACTTTTTATAATTCTGTCGTCTTTGTTTAAATGAGTAACTATTGTTATCATTTAAGAAAGAGTTCTATTTTAATAAATAAATTAAATAAATGTGTCAACCTTACCACGTTGACTGAAAAGCAAAATTGAACCCAATGTGCAAAAAATTAAATTAATGCTATTTAAAGCTTTTTATGAAGCTAATTAATGACAGAGTTTAAATTCTCATTATTTCTTATATGGGTGTCAGAGAATTTTAGTTCCTTCTAATTTCATGGGCTTCTCCTAGTGCCATCTCTGATGGCCAGGACTTTGTTTTACCCTATGTTGGATATAAAACTCGGAGCATAGCACACCATGGAGGCCAGCACACAGTAAGAGCTCAATAATTATTTGTGACTGAATGCAATTTTACATGTGCCTGGTGCTTTCACATGTATAAAACCACTTTCATTCATATTATTGCTGTGACTACCACAATGACTCTCTATGTGAATTAGGACCAATTATTATTAGCCTCATTTATAGGTAAGAAAACAGAAACTCAGAATAAGTTGAGTAATCTGTTCAAAACCCCTTGGATTTGACTGCAAATCAAGGTTCCTTTAGTACAAGGAACAAATTTGTTCTGTTTTGATTTTTTACTACAAATACTCCCTCATTAAGGAATATCAATTTTTGTTAATGTTTGGCAAAACTATGTCTCTTATTAAAATAAAACACTAACATGAACAGACCTGGATGATACTATGTTAGAGTCTGAGGTCACAGTTTATTTGAAGTGTTTGACTGTGATCGCATCACACTGACCTTCTTATAAAATAGATCACCAGTTGTCAACCATGATGTTGGGTCAGCATAGTGTTCATGCATCTGAGATCAATACATGAGAAAGGAGAGGATCTGGAGCTGGAAAATGCAATATTGTCCATGTAGCCCAGGGCATGAGTTGCCATTACCAACAGGAAACTTAATCATGAGCCAAAACAAACAAACAAAAACCAAAACAGTAAGGATCACATCTACTTGATTAGCTATGGGTTGACATAACCTTTTATTCAAATTTTAGATTTAGATTTTAAATTTGATAATTTTTTTAAAATCTTTTGTAGGCTTATATAACATCAGGTTTGGAGAACTACCGCCACAGCAAAAGCCACACAAAAAATAAATATGTGAATGTGTGTGTGTGTGTGTGTGTGTGTGCATCTTTTATAACAGGAAGTTGATTGAAATCGAAATGTTTAAAGGAATTCATTTTCACTGGAGCTATCCCAATGTGTGAAAACCATCAAATTTTATTCTCAGTTACCCATGATCTTATTTGCTCTCCAT
>NW_007754770.1:7628-7828 GCF_000696425.1 Galeopterus variegatus | reverse complement strand
CTGGAAGAAGGCCTATAGTTGGTTAAAAAGTGTAGTTGGCTTTCCCCCTTTTTCTTCTTACTCTTTTATCTCCCTCTCACATCCCTTCACTTGCTACTATGGAGAAGGGATAGTGAAGAGGCAGGGAGCAGGAAAGTCCTTTCTTTTTTTTTTTTTTTCCTTTTTGTCTTTTTTCGTGTCCGGCAATGGACCGCAACCCT
>NW_007754770.1:6123-6628 GCF_000696425.1 Galeopterus variegatus | reverse complement strand
CCCCTCACTCAGCCAGTGAGCGGGAACCGGTCTGTATGTGGGATCCGAACCCTCGGCAGGAGCGCCGCCGCACTCCCAAGCAGCGCACTGTAGCAGTGCGCCACCAGGCCGGCCCCAGGAAAGTCCTTTCTTACCTGGTATTGTCATGAGGTGGTACAGCATGTCTTGGGCCTGGCAGGTTTTAAGGCCAACTCTGTCTTAGCCCCACTCTGATCTCCTCTCACATGCAGAGAATACATTTTCAGCCTAGCTGGTTGTTTATTTACTTGGCAGCTAGAAATCTGATGATCACTTCTACTTTTCTTTGCTGAAGTCTTTTTGCCCCTGTAGTTTGCCCTTTTGGACAGGACCTGAAATAACCTCCTCAGACGAGGCTCACATCTGTGCCTTAGGAAGCCTTCACTCATCTTTGCCCCCCAAATTCTGCAACCGCTGGTGACCCACCACTGCCATCATTGACTCATCATTGACAGCTAACCATCTCTTTTCTCTCATTTTAGATTTC
>NW_007754770.1:0-1862 GCF_000696425.1 Galeopterus variegatus | reverse complement strand
GAAGGAAGGAAGGAAGGAAGGAAGGAAGGAAGGAAGGAAGGAAGGAAGGAAGGAAGGGCTTTCCTAAGTACCAAGGGGGAAAAAAAAAGAAAGAAAGCAAAATACAAAGAAAAACAAGAATGATAAAGGAGTTTATCTTAGTTCCAGCTGCTGTAACAAAGTACCATAGACTAGGTGGCTTATAAACAGAATTTATTTTCTAAAAGTTCTAGAGGCTGGAAGTCTGAGATTACGGTGTTAGCGTGGTTGGGTTCTGGTGAGGGCCCTCTTCTGGGTTATAGACTGCCAACTTCTTATTGTATCATCTTTTATAAGGATGCTAATCCCATGCATGAGGGGTCCACCTTTATGACTTAATCACTGCCAAAAGGTCCCATTTTCTAATACCATAACATTTAGGGTTAGGATTTCAATATGAATTTTGGGGGAACACAAACATTTAGATTTTAATAGAGTTAAACATTGAAATGCTGCATTCAGGAATTCAGATGACTGAAGTTCTTTTCTCTGAGATTTGTTCATTAGTAGTTCTGCTGTTCAAAATATCTACCAGGAAAATGACTTTTTTATTTTTCTAATTATATAGGTAATACTAATGCAGAAAAGTCAAGCAACAGAACAAAATAAGGAAGGAAATTAAAAATCACCTAAAATCTTTCCAATAGGGTAGCCACTAAATGTTTCAGTCAACATTCTTCAGAGAAGGGGCATGAGGGAGCCTTCTGAAGTTTTGCAAATGTCCTATATTTTTATCAGGTTGGCAGTCACATGGGTGTATACAAAGTAAAAATTCATCAAGCCGTACACCTAAGATTTGTGCACTTTAGTATATGTATTTTATGTATCGATTAAAAAATCTTCCAGATATTTCTCTCTGTACAATTTTACAGAAATTGAATGACATTATCCATTCTGTTTTGGTAAGTATTTCATACATTATAGGACTTTTCCTTAGAAATATATTTACTTATATATCTTTGTGTTGGACAGGGAATATTTTGTGGCAAGGTTTAGAATCTTATTAAAGGTCTGCTACAGTCTGAATGTTGGTGTCCTTTCAAGATTCATATGTTGGAAGTTCTAAGCCCCATGATGATGGTATTAGGAGGTAGGGGTCTTGGGGAGGTGATTAGGTCATGAGGGTGGAGCCCTCATGCATGGGATTAGTGCCCTTAAAAATGAGGCCAAGGGAGCTTATTTTCCCCTTCCATCAAGGGAGGACTCAGCGAGAAGGCACCATCCATGAAATATCAGGCCCTCACCAGACACCAAATCTGCCAGCGCTTGATCTTAGACTTCCCAACCTCCAGAACTATGAGAAATACATGTCTGCTGTTTATAAGCCACCTAGTCTCTGGTATTCTGTTATTAACAGCTCTAATGAATGGATACAAGATAGTTTAAGTAAATAGAAGTTTTAGGGAATGCATGTAACAGACATTCTCACAGCATCTCATCCCAATTATATTTCTTATTTTTCAATTTCTAATTATATTTAAGCAAATCTTCTGAAACTTCTCTAATTTATCATACTTTCTATTAACTTGGGGAACTCAGAATTTCCTAATGATCTCAGAGGGTAGCTTCATGGTTTCCATCAGACTGTTCTCTCACTGAAAGAGCCATTTAATGAGATCTTGATAAATCCATGGAGTTCATTGTGTGTATGTTCTGTACTGCACAATGTGGCTATGCCTGAAAAGTGCAAAACAGGAAAATAAATATCAGAGAAGCTAACTTTCGTCTTGTCAACAGATCAGAATTGTTGGTTTATTTATGTGGGCAAATGGCAGAAATACCTTTTGTTACTGTATTAGAAATTTCTGTAGTGAATATTTGTTGATTGAGAATCTAATATGAAG
>NW_007754769.1:9032-9669 GCF_000696425.1 Galeopterus variegatus | reverse complement strand
CCTGGGGCTGGTTTTGCTTTCTTTTTTGTCTTTTTATTTGACCATTAAGATATATGGGTTTTTTGCAAGACATATGTGTCACAGAATGAGGAAGTTCACATCCTATGATCTGTCTGTTGTGGGTGTTGGATCCCAGAGATGTCACCACCTTGAGAGTGTCCAGAGGCAGTGATAGCTTCTGAGGTGGGAAATGGGACCACCACAGTCTCATCAGGCCCAGCCCTTACAAAGGAGAAAAATTTACAGTTTACTCTCTTATGGAATCAGGCCCACCCAGAAAGCCCCTGCTTTGACTAATTTAAAATTTTATCTTTGATTACATCAGCCAAATCCCTTCAAGGCTACACTTAAACTAGCCTTTGGGTGACTGGAACAGGGTGTGCCTGACTTCCAGTAGGGTAGAGATTCTAAAGAATTCTGAACCCCATATCCCCAACCATAAAATAAGCCTGTCAAGTCTACAAATGCACACCCACGATTCCTGAATGTATTTTCTACTTCACTGACAGTTTCTAGTCAGACAGGAAGCATCAAACCCCCAGCCTCTGTAAAAATAACTTTGGAATTAGCAGATTTTTAAAATAGTTCAGGCATTAAAAGTCTTCCCCATGGACATAGCAATAGTGTTCTCACAGGC
>NW_007754769.1:3368-7102 GCF_000696425.1 Galeopterus variegatus | reverse complement strand
AACCCACCGAGCCTGCTCACTCAGGTGTGTGCAGTAGCTGTCCCTCTGCTGGGACTCTGCCAGCCTCACTCCCGGTGTCTGCAATTCAGGGCACCTTGAGCTCACTCCGCATGCCCGAGATGGGATGCTGAGATCCAGAGAGATCTATCCAGATCCGTCTTGCACAGAAGTTTTTAGCCTTCAGCATCCTGGGCCCTCAGAAGCCCCCTGTGATTCTCAGATTTGCCCGGCCTGGGCTCTGGCTGCTTCTCCATTCTGGGCCCATCTTGACCACATTCCTACCGCTACCATTGCATCCCAGAGTGCCCACATGGTCCTTCTTCCTTCTGCAGAAAGTTCTCCTCCACCCACCCAGGATGGAACCAGACCATGTGTGCCCCCTTAGGTGCTAGAAAGAAAAGAACTGTCTGAGGAGGAGGCTTGGGTGAAGAGGGCAGTGTTCCTGCCACCCAGTGATGACATTTAAGCTGGTCCTGCACAGGAGGGCACTGCCTTCATCTGGAATTTGACCCAGAGGCTCCTGAAATGCCAATGAATGTCTCCATGTGGCATTTCCTTGCCTTCCTGGCAGCCAGCTGTGGGGTACAGCTCCACAGATTTCACAGTGTAGTCTGGGTGTAAGGGCTGTTTGTTCCTTGGTCATTCCCTCTCATGTAAATCTGGGGAAAAGGAGGTCTACACTGCCATGAGTGAGGTGGCAGCCAGTGGTATGGAGCTTTGGGGTGCACTTGTGAATATTGGGGCCACAGAGTGGCTGGTAGAGGCCAAGGATATAGGGAGACTTTTCTTTATGGTGCCAGGTGTCCTGGCATTCTGGTCATTCCAGGGTGTGTGGACCTCTAGTGCTCAGGTCTGATATATTGCTGCTTACCTGTGAGATACAGGGGAGCTTTGGGTGAAGAGGAAAGTTTTCCTACCACCCAATGATTACCCTTGGGCTGTGCCTGGACAAAGAACACAGCCCTGGTCTGACATTCAGCTGAGGGGCTCCTG
The DNA here is from genome assembly GCF_000696425.1 of Galeopterus variegatus. Taxonomy (NCBI): domain Eukaryota; kingdom Metazoa; phylum Chordata; class Mammalia; order Dermoptera; family Cynocephalidae; genus Galeopterus; species Galeopterus variegatus. The sequence goes on along the minus strand of NW_007754769.1, from coordinate 6,109 downwards.
GAAGTGGTAGGGATGATCTCCTGACATCCATTCCCTGGTCCATTCCCTGACAGTCACTGGCAGAAGGGCTGGTTGGTTCCTGCAATGGATGTGTGTGTATATGTGTGTGTGGGAGGGGGGGATATAAATATAAATATATACACACAGAGGACTTTTTCTAAATACATATGCATGCATATATTTATAGATAAAGGGAAAGTCATTGCTGCACCTGTCTCTGAGTGAAGTACCCAGGACTGGTCGACAGGACCGTGCTGTGTTTAGGGCAGTGGCGATGAACAGGCACAAAGGTCTGAGACCTTGAGGGGCCTTGGTCTCTGCAGTCTAGTGCACAGTAGACTCCTTTTTTCTCTTGGTCAGTTTCTGTAAAGCAAGTGTAAGGAAAGAAGGTCTACTGTGCCACAGGGGAAGTGACACTCAGTGGTTTGGACTTCTGGGACACACGTCTACATTTTGGGGACCTGGGGTAGCTGGTAGAGCCCAAGAAAGCAGGGGGACTTTTCCTCCTGGTTCAGGGTGTCAGAGTGTAGGGTCCTGGTGCTCTGGTCACTTGAGGGTATGGGGGCCTCCAGTGCTCAGGGGTAGGATTCTGCTGCTGCTGCATGGTACCAGCTGCCAAGCAGGTGCTGGTACAGAGGCTGCACTGTGCAGTGGTGGGGAAGCAGAAAGTAGACAGTGTTTGGAAGGAGCCACACTACTGCTCATGGCAGTAGGAGAGAGAAGGGGCTGGCTGGTTCTAGGTGGAGGGGGTGCCCAAAGCCACAAGGACCTGGTACTATCAGAAGGTCTACATTCAAGTCTTCATGTATCTTGATCCACCTGAGCTTTAAGGAAGAGAATAAATGGGGCTCTTTTTGGCTGACCAGCCCTAGAGGCCCACAACCTCACAGGGAAGAACCAAACTGGCCCTGAATCTCTGAGCTGCTGCAGGCTCAGGGCTGGAAACCTGGCCTATGGCCTTGAGCTCTCAGCAGCCTCCTGGCAAACACATGTGCAGTTTGCATCCCCAGCTCCAGACTTTGCGGTCCCAGCTCCACTCCACCTGCTGGTCTCAGGGGCAGTCCTGATCACAGGGCCATCCAGTTGGGGAAGCCAAACCTCAGGACTCAGCTTCTTGCCTAGTTCCCTTCCTCTATCAAATGTATCAATGGCCAAATGTGTTTGTCAAGGTAGGCCCCCTTCAGAGGTGCAGCTCAATTAAGAAAAAGAGGCTTCTTTTACCTGGCACCCCAGGTATCTCCAATTCAGTCACTCATCTGACCCTCCCACCAGGGCTTCAGAGATCCACCTAGATCTGGCCAAATCTGCTTGCTCAGGGGTACGTAGCCATCAGTGTCCTTGGCATTTCCCCACTACTCCAGAATCCTCAGGCCCTGGCTGCTCCTCTATCTGGATCTCACCTTGTCCCTCCCACACTCCCACTGCCACCAGTGCACCCAGCGGGCTTTGACCTAGCCCTTCCCCCTTTCCTAGGACAGTCCCCGCTCAACTCATCCAGGACCAGGACTTGATCTTGTGGGCCCTTTTCAGTGCTCAAAGGGACAGAACTGTTTCTTTTTTAAAAAAAAAAACTTGACATATAATTTATTTTTTATAAAATTGGCAGCTTTATGGGTAGATATGTATGTACATATATGTAAAAATGCTATCGTTGTGGGAGGATTAACTTTCATAGGCTTATGTTCAATGATTTCATCAAGTTGCTATTTTAACTTTTTCTGTCTTTTTTTATTACTTATTTACTACACATCCACCTGCCTTCAAATTTGCATTTCAAATTTGCCAGAAAGGACAGGAGTGTAGACGTGATCCCCTTAGACCTACTCTTGATTCAGTGGGTTCCAGTTTGTGCACTGTCAGGGGGTGATGCTCACAGGGAGGAGGTCATGCTTGTGATGAAAATGCTTTAGGTCACCAGAATTCATCAAAGGCATCCACTGCCTGGTGCCCGGTGCCTCCAGAGGCTGTATGGAGATTGGAAACATCATTTAAGCCATCAAATGAGAACAGAAGTTAAGTGCTGCCCACAGGACAGAGAAAAAAGTTCCTTTTTGGTTTCCACATGGTTGGTACTTCCTCTTGTGTTAGTCTGGCTCCCAAACAGGATGTGTTCCTTCTACATTGTCCTCTTTTGCATCACACTGATTCTGCCCCATGGGAAGGAGGCCTGGATTGGAGCGGTGAGGAGGACACCATCCTTTCCTACAGCTGCTGCCCTGGTGAGCTCTGCAGCGTGTCGAGCAGAGCCCGAAATTCTTCCTCACTGAGACATGGTTCAGGTGGTAGAGGGGCTTCCTGCTGTGGATCCAGATTCACCACAGGATGCTGTGTGGGTGCAGGGGGCCATCTAAAAGCTTGAGGTTTGTGCATGATGCTGGTCTGCTTGCTCACGAGGTGAGACGGCTTCTTAGCTGGTACTGGCTGCTGCCACCACATGGGTGACTGGGTGTGTGCGGGCTGCTGAGGTGCCTTTTCTCCAGATTGCTGCTGGACCATCATGTTCTGGGCTCCTCACTGCACCACTGCATGAGGTGGGATGTGCTGAGCCAGGCCCTGCGAGTGTTCCTCAGTGTTATTAGGTTGAGGATGCCCCTTTATGGGCAGAACTGCCAGGCCACTGTGCCCATTGTCCTTGTCATCCCAGCATACCAGAAGGAGTCTAAGTATGTGACAGCCCCCTGGTATGCACACCAGAAAGGAGTCTGAGTATGTGACAGCCCCCTCCTAGAGCTGGTGCCAAT
>NW_007754769.1:1840-2170 GCF_000696425.1 Galeopterus variegatus | reverse complement strand
CTGTTGAGGAAGTTGCTCTCCTCCAGAGGAGCATGCAGACCCCAATTGGCTCTGCCTGAGGTGTCGTCCTCTCTGGTTTTGAAACCAAATCTCTTTTCTGACTCAGGAACACCAATTTCTTTGGACACTTTTTGTCTGGTGGTTATACCAGGGTAGGGGCTCTGTTCAAGCAATGCCTGCAGGGCATCCCTTTGACTTGGGGTCAGAGCCATCGTCTTTCTTTCTTTTTTTTTAAAATTAATTTTTATGGAGTCAAAATTGATTATTCTTTTTGGGGGGTTCAACATTGAGATATGTTGATCAAATCAGTATTACTAGCATATATATTGT
>NW_007754769.1:0-224 GCF_000696425.1 Galeopterus variegatus | reverse complement strand
TGCACCAGGGTTGTATAGAAACTCTGGTCTGGGCCTGAGATTTTCATCAAACTGCACCCCATGCAATTCTATATTCCTGACTAGTCTCCTCTGGGTGGTCCTGTGCTGATTGGGGGACAGATCGGCTGTCCTTGCTGTGTCCCAGTGTCCTCCTGGTGGGCACGTCTCCTCCAGCATCCGTGCTGCAAATGCTTCCCATGGGATGGGCCCTGCACTGGTCCCTT
>NW_007754768.1:7554-7829 GCF_000696425.1 Galeopterus variegatus | reverse complement strand
TGTTGATTTCCTGTTTTCAGTTGCATTAATTTGTTCTAGTTTTTATTTCTTCTGATTACTTTGGGATTAATTTGCTGTTTTCCCTCCAGTTTTCTAAAAAATGGAAGCTTAGATTATTGATTTTAGATCTTTTCTTTTAATATATGCATTCTGTGCTATAAATTCCCTCTCAGCACTTGCTTTTGTTACATCCCCAAATTTTGATAAATTGTACAGGTTGAACATTCCAAATCTGAAAATCCAAAATGCTCCAAAATTCAAAAATTTTTGAGTGC
>NW_007754768.1:5157-5432 GCF_000696425.1 Galeopterus variegatus | reverse complement strand
TTGTGTGTATGTGTTTTGTTTATTGGTTCCTGGAAATGAAACACCATTGGGCTGTCAGGTCTATGAGCGCTGGCCAGATGTGCTTACCTGCCAGTAGGTGGAGCCCTTCTTGGGGAAAGAGAGGAGTAATCCTGACGTATGTCTACCTTGCATAGCAATGTTTTGGTCGACAGACTGCATGTATGGTGGTGGTCCCGTAAGGTTATAATGGCTTTATGTATGGCCCAGGTGTGTAGTACGTTGTGTACCATCTGGGTTTGTGTAAGTGAAACCTA
>NW_007754768.1:2435-3015 GCF_000696425.1 Galeopterus variegatus | reverse complement strand
TTTGGTTGGGATATGGTGGTTCAGAGTTCTTTCTAATAATTCTTTTTATTTCTGTCAAATATATGGTAATGCCCATTCTATTTCTGATTACTTGTTTGAGTCTTCTCTCTTTTTCTCAGTCAGTCTGGCTAAAGGTTTGACAATTGGTTTATCTATTTCAAGAACCAAATTTTGATTTTATTGTTCTCTGTTTTTCTATTCTCTGTGTTGTTTCTCTCTGTGCTTATTTCTGTTTTTCTTCTAGCTTTGGGTTTAGTTATTTTATTTCTCTTTTCTTAAGGTATAAGGTTAGGTTGTTGATTTGAGACCTTTTTNTGTGTGGATTTTTGAGTTTTCCTTTTGCTTTTTATTGATTTCTTGGTTTCATTTCATTGTGAACTGAAGAGATACTTTCTATGATTTAATCGTCTTGAATTTGTTAAGACTTGTTTTATGGTGTGATGTATCCTGATGAATGTTCCATGTGCACTTGCAAAGAATGTATTCTACTACTGTTGGATAGTGTTTTATGTATGTTTTTTAGGTCCATTCTGTAGTGTTGTTTAAGACTTCTTTTTTCTTTACTGATCTCCTTTCTGGT
>NW_007754768.1:0-343 GCF_000696425.1 Galeopterus variegatus | reverse complement strand
TTCATCCCATTGTAACCATTTTTCCCTCTGTTTTTAGTAACCTAAAACGATAAACATTTATTGTCTTATAGTTTGTGTAAATTAGGAATTTGGGAACAAATTAACCAATTAAAGTGTGTTATTCTGACTTAGAATTTCCTATGAGGTTGTGTTTGTCACGTTAGCTGGGAGTACAATTGACTGAAAGGCTGACTGGGACTGTGAGGGATTCATGGCAGTTAGCAGGAGGCCTGTTTCTTACCACTTGGCCTCTCTGTAGGGCTGCTTGAGTGTGTTCGAGACATGGCAGTTAACTTCTGCCAGAGAGATTGACGTAAGACAGAAGAAGGAAGAAGGGAGAAGC
>NW_007754767.1:6266-7829 GCF_000696425.1 Galeopterus variegatus | reverse complement strand
TTTTTTTTTTTTTTTTGGCTAGTGATTAGCCAATTTTCTGAATGCCATTTTGTTTAAGCAACCCATTCTTTATCTCAAGTCAGTAATCCCATCTTCATCATAACCTAAATTCATGTTTCTGGGCTTTGTTATGATCTGTTGATCTTCTTTCTTGTCCTGAACCATCCCATTGTCATTATTTTACTTTTCTGGTCTGTTTTAATATATGGCAGTACAAGTGCCCTTCTATTTTTTTTTCAAGAATTTTCAGCTATACAGAAGAATTATTCTGTGTCTTCTATAGAGAAGAATTAAGTATTCTACCAGATGAATTTTAAGATAATTTTGTAAAGAATTTTCGTAACATTTCTAATCTTATTAAGAATTTTTACTGGAATTATATAACACATTTATAAAATAATCTGTGGAAAATGAAATCTGGTTGGAAGAAGAATATGGTATTATTTCATTCAGTTCTCATTTTTGTCATTCAGTAAAGTGTTGTAGGTTTATTTGGGGTGACTGCAATTTTCTTTCTGGCTATATATATATATTGCTCTTGTAAGTAGGATTTTTTAAAGCACGTGATAACTTATTTGATTGTATTATTTTATTGCACAATTTAATAATACTCATTTTTAGAAAATTCAGAATGTGAATTTAAGAAATAAATGTCCCACAATCTGAGAGATCATCACTGTTAACATTTGTGTATGTCCTTCTGGTAACAGGTTGGCAGTCTAATTGGGGAAGTAAGGTGTGATCACATGAAAGGCTAATAACCCGAGGCCCTTCCGGGTGACTAGTTTGGACTCTTTTGTCTGCCCAGTACTTTATTCCTTTTGGGAACTGCTCTTCCCACACCTAGCAGGGCTGCCAATCACCGAGGTCCCTCTCACTCAGAGTCTTTTCTGGGGAGAGTCTTCTTCTGGGGTCTCGAAGGCTGATGACCTCTAATGCTGGAATGCTGCTGGGAAAGACTTTCCCATCCCAAAGCACTTGTGCTTGAATGATGCTAATTTACGAAGGCCGAGCTGAGAGGGCATTAAAGACTGATTCCTGGTGGCATCATTTGAACTTCGAGGTCTAGCTGGCATAAAGCCAGCTTGAGTTCATCCCTAGATTTTCTAGTTAGTTGAGCCAATTAATTCACCATTTTGCTGAAGTAAGGTTGAGTTGGATTTCTGTCACTTTCACAGTCCCAACCAGTACCACATCCTGTGTCTGAGCCATGATGCCATGCATTGGGGGAATCACTGAGGTGTCCCCAACCCCCACAAGAGTAGGTTTTATACAGTGAGAACAAGTCCAAGGCATTGTGCCTCTTGCCTCCCTCAAGGCAGAGAGGGCTGGCCTCGAGAGGCTGCAGCACTGGCCAGGTGGGGCATGGGGCCGCTGTGGTAGTAACACCCCTGCCTGACCATAGCGCCTTACTGATGTGTCCATCACAATTGCAGAGTCTAAGTGTGGGGGATGGAATTACAGTGAACACGGGGAATTCTGTGTCACTGAGGCTGCGCAAACCCATACCACCTGCTATGTATGAGCTCTGCCATAGAAGAGCTGCTTGGCTACTTTTCACAC
>NW_007754767.1:0-2198 GCF_000696425.1 Galeopterus variegatus | reverse complement strand
AAAATGGCAAAGGTTAGACACAGGCAACTCCCAGAGGAAGAAATTTGGAAAGGCAGTAAATATAATGTTCAGCCTCACTAATGATCATGGAAATGCAAATTCAAATACTAATGAAATATCATTTCCCATGCAACAGATTGGCAAAAATTGAAAACATAAATAGTATCCAGTGTGAAGAGAACATAAGGAGATGAGCATTGGTAATCACAACTAATAGGAACAAAAATGAGTGAAGCGTTTTCATATGACAATTTTATAAAAATCTGTCAAAATGTAAACTATGCATAGCTTTGATATGTCTTAGAAAAATACTGTACATGTTTTTAAAGTAAGAATATACAGTATAATCATATTTATGAAAAACTTTTCCTATTTAAGTTAAGAAGCCTAAAATATATATTTTTATTTATATGTGTGTAAAAATTCATTTGTACGGAGTGCGGCATGTGTGATATCGGGCTGTTCACCGCGTCACCTCTGGAGAGGGAAGTGGAGTTAGGGCAAGGTCACTTTCTCCTTTTGCTAGATATACTTCTGTGTTTGAGTTTTTTATGAGTCTGTATTTGTATATTCATGTAGAATAAATAAACAAACAGGCATTTTTCTATGCCTACAGGCAACAAAATTCTTGAGAGCAGGATCCCAGATGTAGAGGCTCAGGGTTAGGGAAGTACATGACAATTTTAGGAAGAGTGAGCATTTGGGTGGCAATGGTATAAGATTCCTTAAAGGTTTTAACTTACCTTTTAGGAAAAGAAGCAAGGAGTGTGTTAAGAAAACTCAACCCAAGGCATGGAGGAAAAGTTGCTTTACTCATGGGCTCTGACCTTCCCCAGCTCCTGCCCCTGTACTCAGGCTTTGTGCAGAGTCTGGAGGCCCCCATGCATAGCTCAGGGCCCCCTCAGACCCGTTCTGCTGCTCCCCTTCCTCTCCACCCGTTTCTTACCTCTAGGTTAAAAAGCCACCCCCCTGAGATTCAAAGAGCCCTTCATCCTGCTGTCCCCTCCAGATATCCAGCACCTGGTCCAAGCCAGGCAGTATGCAGAGGCTTCGCCAGCCTGGGAGGGATGGTAGCACACTCATGGATCACGTGACCAGTTGTGACCTGGCTGTGGAGCTGCTACTGGGGGCCAGGATGGAGAGTGATGGAAAGGGAAACTGAGGCACTCGGAGATGAGCCTGCGTGGGCCATCGCTCTTGCTCACATCTCACTTGGCCAGTGCCGTCAGCCAGTCGCTCCCATCCCATCCTCTCCTGCCATTTCCTCATTCCCTTCCCTGGGATGGTGTTTCCCAGATTTCAGCCAGTTGCTGCCATAGCCATTGCTTACTTACTAAATCTCCTAAAATTGACTTACATTATTAATATATCTTACAGGGAAACTCTGACTTACTGTCAGTGATAACCATTGAATTTAGCATCATAATAATGCTAAATTTAAAAATTAAAATTAGTAATGAAGGCAGAACTCTTTGACATGGTCTATAAGGCATAAGGGACACTACTTACAGGAGAGGAAGGAAATGTATTGAGTTTAGATATTTATTCAGCAGAAAATGACACTATTGTCAGTGCATGCAGGGAGGATGCTGCAGGGAAGGCAAGGTCGAGGGAGGACTGTGGAGCATTTATTTATTTTGTGCAGTTGAGGAGGGAGTGAGGTGAGCTGGCGGCATGTAATGACCTGGCATCAGTGGGTCTCCTGAGACAGGCTGTGCGGGAGCCACACTGGTTGCTACGGCAGGGCCTCCTCCTCCTGAGCAGAGGCTGCNCGGTCAAGAGCGCGGGCCCTGGAGGCAGCTGGCTTAGCCTTAACTTCTCTGTCCTTTAGTCGTATTCTCTGTGCAGTGGGAGTAGTGATAGTGCCTATTCTGTAGGGTTGTTGGGGTGAGGAAATAAAAGCTAAATTGAAAAACATACACACTGAAAAAGTATTCGATGTATGTAGATGTGTATAGAGAGTATTCGAAGTGTGTATGTATATGTATTTTATATATGTAAATGTGCATTATATGTATTTTTTATAGAGAGTCAAACATGTCATTGTTTTTCTTAATGGCTTAAGACAGCCTTTCATGTAATCTTGGGAGACAGGGAAAGTTGTCTTAAGCCATGAAGAGGAAGAATGACACATTCAACTGTATGTCCACTAAAAACTTGTTACACTGAAAGACAGGCAAGTGGCAGATGGAGAAATG
>NW_007754766.1:7388-7829 GCF_000696425.1 Galeopterus variegatus | reverse complement strand
GCGATCCCGTTGCCGGTCCCGGTCCGGTACGGGGGCGACACTGGGGGTTGCGGTCAGTTGCTGGACACGGAAAAAGACAAAAAAAAAAAAGGCTGTTTATAAATAAAAGAAATGATTGTACATTGTCAGCATCATAATTAAAGTAAAATATGAGTGGGAGACCTGTTGAGACCTATTTCACTGAAATGAAACGTGGTGTTTTGCAGAAAAGCACTCTAAGTGCAAAAAGATACTTGGGAGTGTAAAAACGAAGCTTTCTTTTGCATATTGTATTTAAAATCTGTTCTCTTTCCTAAGACTTATGGAAAAATACAATTCTATAGGAGGACTAAGTCCATAGTGACCTTGAGCTTGCTCTGACTTTAGTATGGGTTAAAAAGGAAAAGTTCTCTACCAGAATGAAATGTAGTACCTATTATTTTATAGAACATTTCCTGGCAT
>NW_007754766.1:0-3318 GCF_000696425.1 Galeopterus variegatus | reverse complement strand
CTAACCAACACCCCAACTCCTTTTCCTTAGCCTTTCCTATCTGATATATTAATTTTCATTTCATATTCTTTAACTTTCTATTCTTCTCTGGAATTTACCTGCTCTTATTTTTCTTGTTCTCCCTACCCACTAACTAATATTGTTTTTAAATAAAAGATGGAAGTAGAGTTGAAAGAACTTGGGCCAAATTTTGAGGTTTTAATATCAGTCACTATCAATTAAGTGTACGGCTTAGACAAATTACAGGACTAACTTTCTGTCTCTTCATTTGCAAATAAATGAGTTGAAAATATCAGAGTTTCTTAAAATGTTTTCACAAAGCACTAACTATTGGGGTTACTTCATGGTTTCACATTTTAAATAACTTCAGAAACACTATGTACTGTAATACCCACTTAGAGATTTATATTTCCCTTACATTAAAGTTTTTTAGAATAAAGTTATCAAATTAATTCAATGTGATCTATGCTCACATCATTCTTAATAAAATATTCTCAGCAACAAGTGGGCCATGATATATTTAGAGCAGCATTAGAACAAATTGTCTCTAAAAGCATTTTTTTCTCTAAAAGCATTTTTAACCAACTTTTTAAAGAATAGTTTTCAATTTATAGAAATATTGTGAAGATAGTACCCCTTAGCCTGTTTCCTCTATTATTAGTATTGTTAACATTTGTTACAATTACCAATACCAATACACTATTATTAACTAATATCCATATTTTATTCAGATTTTCTCAATCTTTATCTAATGATTTTTTTTTTTCAGTTCCAGGATCCTATCCAAGACATCACAGTACATTTAGTCATCACGACTTCTTAGGCTCCTCTTGACTGTGATGGTTTGTTACCTTTTCCTTATTTTTGATGACCTTGAGACTTTGAGGAGGACCAGTCAGGAATTCTGTACAATGACATTCTATTCAAATGCATTGGATTTCTTTTCCTCATGATTAAACTGGGGCTTGAGGTTTGGGGGAGGGAGACCACAGACATGAAGTGTGCTGTCATCACATCATGTCAAAGGCACATACTTATCGACAGGACATATGACTGTTCATGTAGACCTTGATCACTTGGGTAAGGTAGTGTTTGTCAGGTTTCTCCACTGTAAAGTTGCTCTCCCCCCCCTTTTTTACTGTATTGTTTAGAAGGCAGTCGCTATGCACAGTTAACACTTAAGGAGTGGGAAGATGTGCTCCACTTCCTTGAAGACCAAGTACCTACATAAATTATTTGGAATTCTTCTGCGTGAGGTCTTTGTCCCCTTATGCCCAGTTATTTATTAAAAATGTATTTATATCAGTATCGACTCAGATATTTATCTTATACTTCAGGTTACAATCCAATGCTACTTTATTTTTTTGCTCAAATTGTTCCAGCCTCGGCCATTGGGAGTGTTTTCATTCTGGGTTGGTTTGGTTTTTGTTGTTTTTACACTGTCTTACTTTCTGGCATGACAAGATGCTCCAGGCAGATCATGTGTATTTCCTCCTCTACTTCTATTTCTAGAAGAAGTCACTTCTCCAAAGAGTCCTGGTTCCTTTGACTGGAGCATTAGAAACCAAGATCTGGGTATTAGGTATGCTCATTTCTACGGGGATAGTATTGGTTCTAGGCCCTCTCAGCTTACAGAGCAAGTGTATACTGAGCTCTGAATAAACACAAAACTATAAGCAGTTCTATATGTAACCATCCATTCCATTATTAAGTGTTAATGAGCTCAAACCGATGTCTCCAACCCTCGCTTGTGTGTAGCTTCCCACTCCAGCAGTGAGAAACCTAGCTCCCTGTCATTTGCCATCCACTTATTTAACTGTTCAGTTGAAATATCCATGTATTCTATATTAATACCAGAATTGCTATCTCATTCCTCTGTGGGAAACAGTTTTACCAACTAGAGTATATGGCTTGTTTGCAGTTCATTTTGCTTTTAGTCTCACCATCTCCTTTCATTTGCAAAGATACTTAGATTAACACATTTCTCTCCCACTCTCTTCAATGAGGTTGCTTCCTACATTTGTAGTACAGTTAGATCGTTTGTCACATTCTGCATTTCAACCCCAAATCCCCAGACCACCTAAATGTGTTTTTGGGGGGTTGTTATTGTTTTAAATTTGCATACATTGAGCTTTACTGTTTGTGCTGTAAAGTTTTTTGGTTTTTGACAAATGCATAGTATCATGTTTCCACAATTACAGCATCATACAGGGTGGTTTTTACTGACCCCCCAAATGCTCTACGTTTCACTTATTAAATGCCCTCACTGAACCCTTTGATAAATCATTTACTTTTATGGTTGAATAATACTCCCTTGTATGGATGTACCACAGTTTTTTTTCCCACGCATTCATCTATTGTAGAACATCTTGGTTGCCTCTAGTTTCTGGCAATTATGAATAAAGCTGCTGTATACATGCATGTGCAGGTTTGGTGTGGACATGTTTTCATGTAAGATAAAAGACTCTAGCTTTGTGAGAAACTGCCAATCTTTCTTCCAAAGTGGTGGGGGTTTATATCGATTTTATATCTTTTTTTCATAATATATGCATTTAATGCTGTGAATTTACCTCTACGTACTCTTTTCACTTTTTCCCACAAACTTTGATAAGTTGTAATTCTACTTTCATTGAATTAAAAATATTTTTAACTACTCTTTAGATTTCTCTTTGGACCCATATGTTATTTAGAAGTGTGTTGCTTAATCTTCAAGTATTTGAGAATTTTTCGGCTCTTCCTGTTATTTATTTTATTTGATTTTATTGTGGTCTGAGAGTATATTCTGTATGATTTTGATTCTTTTGAATGTTTTAAGGTGTTCATGGCCTATACTGCAATCTTGATGAATGTCCCACACAAATTGGAGAAGTATGTGTATTCTGCCGTTACTGAATGGAGTATTCTAGAAATATAAATTAGGTCAGTTTAATTTACAATGCTGTTCAGGTCAACTATATCCATATTGGTTTTTTGCCTGCATGACCTATTAATTATTCATCATGGGTGGGGGAGATGTCGTTGAGGTCTCTAAGTACAACAGTGGATTTGTCAATTTCTCCTAACAGTTTTATCAGTTTCTGCCTCACATATTTTGATGTTCTATTGCTAGATGCAAACAAATTATAGGATTGTTGTGTCTTTCTGAAAAATTGACCCCTTCATTATTGTGTAATGCCATTCTTTATCTCTACTCTTTTGTCTGAAATTAATGTAGCTACTCCAGCTTTCTTTAATATATCTCTTTACTGTTGGCCTGACGTTATCTTTATATTTAAAGTGGTTTCTTGTAGACAGTATATAATTGGGTATTATATCTTT
>NW_007754765.1:7100-7830 GCF_000696425.1 Galeopterus variegatus | reverse complement strand
CAGGTAGTGTGACACCTCCAACTTTGTTCTTTTTGCTCATTATTGGCTTGGCTCTTCAGAGATTTTTGTGGTTCGATGTGAACTTAGGATTATTTTTTCTATTTCAATGAAAAATGGCATTGGCATTTTGATAAGGATTGCATCGAATCTGTAGATCTCTTTGGGTAATATGAACCTTTTAACAATATTAATGCTTCCAATCCATGAACACTGGATATCTTTCCATTTATTTGTGTCCTCTTCAATATCTTTCACTAATATTTTATAGTTTTCCTAAGTATTTTTTTGCAGCTCTTATGAATAGGATTGTCCTCCTGATTTCTTTTTTCAGAAAGTTTGTTGTTACTGTATAGAAATGCTGCTGATTTTTGTGTGTTTATTTTGTATCCTGCAACTTTACTGTATTTGTTTACTTGTTCTAACAGTTTTTTGGTGGAATCTTTAGGGTTTTCTGTACATAAGGTCATGTCATCAGCAAACAGTGACAATTTCACTTCCTTCTTTCCTATTTGAATGCCTTTTATTTCTTTCCCTTGCCTACTTGTTCTTGCAAGAACTTCCAATACTGTGTTGAATAGAAGTGGTGTGAATAGGCATCCTTGTCTTGTTCTGGATCTAAGAGGAAAGGGTTTCAATTTTTCACCATTCAGTGTAATGTTATCTGTAGCAACATGATCTTAATGTCTGCTTTCAATGGCACAATTTCAATCTTAGAGTGATTTTAGGAAGG
>NW_007754765.1:1602-5951 GCF_000696425.1 Galeopterus variegatus | reverse complement strand
TTTTGTTCCAATGAAAAGGAATTGTCCTTTCTTCTTGAATCCCACAGTCCTTTGCTTTGATATCAATTAAAGCACTTAGTTCATCTTACCAGTATTATACTTATGATACTCATAATTGATATGTGAGTACCACTCTTTGAAATATAGGTTTAATGAGGAATGGGCAATGCCTTATTCTCTATTGAATGCATTCATTTATTCATTTATGCACTCATTCAATTAATGCTTATTAAACTCCTTATACATATATATTAAATATATTAGTTTACTTATGGAACTTACAATCTTTTGGGGGAGATAAATAGGTGGCTAGAGTGCACTGTATTAGGATTCAGCATAATAAATGCAATGGAGGAGAAGTACAGGGAACTGTGTTGGCATGCATAACGGCATCCGTTCAGACATACTTTTCATGTGTGTGAATTGTCACTTACTCTTTTAAGGTTTAAGGAAAACCAAAACTATGTAATTCTAAGGGCAGTATAAAGAGGGCATGTTCTCAGGACTCATACTCCATGACCCTCTCCAGTAAGGCTACTGTTCAAGAATATAGAAGAAATGTTGAGAACCAGAGATTGCTCTTCATACCTGTTTTAGTCCATTTCTATTGCTTATAATGAAATCCCTGCAACTGGGGGATTTATAAAGAAAATGAAATTTATTGCTTACAGGTTCAGAGGCTGGGAAGTCCAAAGTCCAGGGAATACATCTGGTGAAGGTCTTGGTGGTGGTGACAGTGATGCAGGGTTTCACATTGTGAAATGATGGAGCAGAGAGAGAATGCAGGGAGAGCAGAGAGAGAATGGCAGACTCTCTTCTCTCTTCTTTTAAAGCCCTCAGAACCAGCCCCTGACCACCAGTTTTAATCCATGCACTACTTCACAATCCTACAATTCAATCACCTCTTCAAGGCCCTTCCCTTCAGTTACAATAATAGGGTTTCCCACTCTCTTAATAGTCACAGTGGGGGCTGAGTTTCTCATACATAAAACTTGGAGACATGACTCAAGCTTCAGTGAGTTTTTAATTCAATCCACTACAATACCTGAGCAGGGAATATGGAAGAAGAATGAATTGGTGAGTGGGTGGTTGGTTATCACTAAATAAAATAATTGGAAGTTCAAGCACTCGTGGCAGATATAGGACATTTACATGAACATTAATTATCTTTCTTTACCTTACCAACTGAACCTAACTAAAAATATTCCAGTTATCTCACACTCCCCTGCAACTACAGATACCAAAGTGATATAATTCTGGCCAGTGAGAAATAAACAGTAGTCTGCTAGGGATTTTCAGAAAAACGGTTGCTTCTCAAATACTTGTGTTAACATTTCCCCTTTTCTCTCTTTTGTTCTCGCCTGGAACATGGATGTTAGGCTTGTGGTGGAGTGGCCACCTTATGAGCATAGGAAAAGATGGCAACAGAAAAAGATAAAGAGATCTGGGTTTATGATGGCATTAATGTGCAGATGCAGCCAGTCTCCAAACTTCATGTGATGGGAAGTAAACAGAACCCTAAGAGTTTAAATCACTTTTACTCAGGTTTTTTGTTGCTTACAGTTAAGTGAATTTCTAACTGACCAAACTCTCAGTTAAAACATGAACCTTTCAGAATTAGTTCTGCATTTTCATGTTTTCCCCCTTCCTGCTTTCTGGAAGTCTGAAGTAATGAAAATGGATGGTTTCCTTGATTTCTTATTATTTTGTTATGGATGTAGAAGCCCTTATTACATATTGGAAGGGTTTTGAGTATGTACAGATTTGTAAGAAGATAAGAATGAAACAGGTAGAGTTCATCCCATTTAAATTTGTAGCACAAAATCTCCCTTCTAAATGCTATTTCCAGCAATAATTTCACACTTGAAATTTGGCTAGATGACGTACAGTTTCTGCCTCCACCTGTCAGTTGTATTCCCATAATTATAAGGATAATAAATAATAATTTGGCAAAATTTTAATTTTCCAGATCAATGCTTTATTAAAACAGGAGAAAATTTATTCCTGAAGGTAAAAGACAAGTCATCCTGTTAGCAATAAATATTTTAGTTTACCAATTGGAAAATTAAATCAAGAAATTACCAAGTCTTAATATTTATGCAAAGACTTCCTTCCAAGGACCTTAAGGACCTGTTCTATTTACTAAGAGACTGATCAAAGGGGAAAAACTTGTTCGATGATTGATGATTGAGAAAATGAATGTCAACCTCATCTACATAGAGAAAGAATGTGAAAGAAGAGAGTCATAAAACACCATAATGATTGTAAATATTATTATAAGCAGTGGGCTAACAAGTATCTTAACCAAAAAGCATTGCAAGTCAAACGCTCTGCTGGTAAAAATCAACAAACTTTATTGAGTTCCAAGATTTATGGTATGATAGAACCTCTTCCAGATTTTTTCACAAAGGTTTTATAATTAATTCTTATGGAAATCCTACAACATAGATATTATGGCTCACTTTATTAAAGAGAGCACAGAGGTTTGAAGAGTTTGAGAGACAGTAGGGTGTTGTGGGAAAATGGTAATCTGAACTCTGCCTCCTTTTTCTCCATTACCATCTCTTATCTGTCTGCCCATCTTAAGACAAAGAGCTGCTGAGGTCTATGGCGGAAGAAGACTAAGTGCAGAGAAGACTGTGGGTTCTTTAGGAGTCTAATATCATCAGTAGATTCATTGATTATATTGCCTCTTGAGTCTGGTTCCTTTCACTTAGTGTGAAGCTTATGAGATTTATCTATGCTGTTATATTCATCCGATTTTCCAGATCAATGCTTTATTAAAACAGGAGAAAATTTATTCCTGAAGGTAAAAGACAAGTCATCCTGTTAGCAATAAATATTTTAGTTTACCAATTGGAAAATTAAATCAAGAAATTACCAAGTCTTAATATTTATGCAAAGACTTCCTTACAAGGACCTTAAGGACCTGTTCTATTTACTAAGAGACTGATCAAAGGGGAAAAACTTGTTCGATGATTGATGATTGAGAAAATGAATGTCAACCTCATCTACATAGAGAAAGAATGTGAAAGAACACTGAGAGTCATAAAACACTATAATGATTGTAAATATTATTATAAGCAGTGGGCTAACAAGTATCTTAACCAAAAAGCATTGCAAGTCAAATGCTCTGCTGGTAAAAATCAACAAACTTTATCGAGTTCCAAGATTTATGGTATGATAGAACCTCTTCCAGATTTTTTCACAAAGATTTTATAATTAATTCTTACGGAAATCCTACAACATAGATATTATGGCTCACTTTATTAAAGAGAGCACAGAGATTTGAAGAGTTTGAGAGACAGTAGGGAGTTGTGGGAAAATGGCAACCTGAATTCTGCCTCCTTTCTCTCCATTACCATCTCTTACCTGTCTGCCCATCTTAAGACAAAGAGCTGCTGAGGTCTATGGCGGAAGAAGGCTAAGTGCAGAGAAGACTGTGGGTTCTTTAGGAGTCTAATATCATCAGTAGATTCATTGATTATATTGCCTCTTGAGTCTGGTTCCTTTCACTTAGTGTGAAGCTTATGAGATTTATCTATGCTGTTAGTTTCATCCATGTATGGGTAGTTTCTTCCTTTTTATTGTTGAATGTATTGCACTGTAAGGATGTCTCAGAATTTGTTTTTCACTCACTAATTGATAGACATTTGGATTCTTTCCAGTTTTGAGATATTATCAATAATATTGCTATAAACGTTTCTGGATATACCACAGCTTGTTTATCCATTCACCTACTGAAGGATGTCTTAGTTGCTTCTAAGTTTTGACAATTATGAAAAAAGCTGCAATAAACATCTGTGTGCAGTTTTTCATGTGGATATCTTTTCACCTTCTTTGGGTAAATGCCAAAGCGTGCAATTGCTGGATCATATGGTAAGAGTAGGACTAGTTTTGTAAGAAACTACCAAACTGTCTTCCAAAGTGGCTGTACCATTTTGCATTCCGACTGGCAATGGATGAGAGTTCCTGTTGCTCCACGTTCTCACCAGCATTGGGTGTTGTCAGTGTTCTAGTTTTGACCATTTCAATAGGTTTCTAGTGGTATCTCATTGTTCTCATTTGTATTTCTCTGATGATGTATGATGTGGAACATCTTTTTATGTACCTGTTTGTGTCTGCCTGGCTTCTTTGGTGAGGTGTTTGCTCAAGTCTTTGCCTATTAAATCAGACTCCTTATTATTGAGTTTTAAGAGTTTTTTTGTATATTTTAAATGACAGTTTGTTATCAGATACGTGTTTTGCAAATATTTTCTCCCAGTCTGTGGCTTCTTTTTATTCTCTAGACAGTATCTTTTGAAGAGCAGAAGTGTTTAATTTTAATGAAGTCCATTTTATCATTTTTT
>NW_007754765.1:0-675 GCF_000696425.1 Galeopterus variegatus | reverse complement strand
AAATATTTTCTCCCAGTCTGTGGCTTCTTTTTATTCTCTAGACAGTATCTTTTGAAGAGCAGAAGTGTTTAATTTTTTTTTTTTCCTTTTTGTCTTTTTTCGTGACCGGCCACGGGATCGCAACCCTCGGTGTCACCCCCGCACCTCGCTCAGCCAATGAGCGGCCGGTCTGTATGTGGGATCCGAACCCTCGGCAGGAGCGCCGCCGTGCTTCCCAAGCAGCGCACTGTAGCAGTGCGCCACCGGGCCGGCCCAGAAGTGTTTAATTTTAATGAAGTCCATTTTATCATTTTTTTAATGTATCATAACCTTAGTATTTTATCTAAAAAGTCATTGCCCTAACCAATGTTACCTAAATTTTATCCTATGTTATCTTCTAGGAGTTGTATAGGTTTGCATTTTATATTTAGGTGTATGATCCATTTTGAGTTGTTTTGTGAAGGCTGTGGGGTCTGTGTTCAGATTACGGTAGCCTTATAGTAAGTCTTAAAGTAGGATAGTATCAGTTTTATGACTTTGTTCTTCAATGTTGTGTTGGCTATTTTGGGTCTTTTGCCTCTCCATATAAACTTTAGAATCATTTTGTCAAAATCCACAGAATAATTTGCTTATTAATGACTTTTTCATCTATTTTTATAGCTTCATTATAATAAATATGAATGGCTTGGATATCAT
>NW_007754764.1:0-7831 GCF_000696425.1 Galeopterus variegatus | reverse complement strand
GGCAGGCGGCGGGGCGGGGCGTGCGCCTGCGCAGGAGGAAACGAGGTCGCGCGGCCGGGCGTGGGTGCGGCGCGGGTCGAAGCCGGGGCTTAGGAGGGGCCGCTGCCGCTGGCGGGGCGTCGTTGCCGCTCCCCACGCGGAATGGAGGGGACGGTCGTGGCTGTCTGCGAGGTGATGCCGGGCAGGGAGAAAAAGCAGAGAAGGCCACTTTTCTGAGGAGAAGGGCTTTGTGAGGAGACCGCGAAGTTTGGGCTGAGGGGTCTGACGTTGCTTGAGGTGGAGGAGGAAGGTTCGAGAATGTTCTGAAAGGGTGAAAACCAGTCCTCTTCCCATGGGCTGTGAGGAGCAGACGGTCCCCGGGGCCTGGGAGCAGCGGGCAGTCATGCTCGCGGGGTACTCTGTGAGGAGCAGCTGCTCAGTTGAGGGGAATGGTGCCCACCTGTGAGGCGATAATGCCACCCCCACTTTTCAGCGGGGAACCCCGAGGCCCAGAAAGCTGCGATGTTGTCCAAACCTCAGCGGACACCCAGGGTCAAAACCAGGTGCTAGCTTTGGAGGTGGCAGGAATTGATTCCCGCGTTTCCTTCTCACCGCGTGCTGGGAGGGGACGAGGGGACCAATCAGCACAGAATGGAGCGAGGGAGAGTTGTTCGAGGCCTCCGGGTCAGCCGAGGTGTGGTGCAGATTCCTGGGTCCAGGAGCAGCTGGCTGATGAAAGGGTGAGGCTCGGAGGCCTCGCCCACCTCTTACCACACCTGTGACTAGAGATGTTCTGTCCTGGAAGGTGACACGAACTCCTGGCGCCGGCCCCACCACGATGTCAGCTCCTTTGTGGACTCTCCCAGCCATTACCTAATTGGACACTTATCTGCTGGCCTTGTACGGGAAACTGGGCAGATGAAATAGAATCACAGGCTCCCAGGGCACCTTCCAGTGTGCCCAGTCTTCCCGCCTTCTTTGTTATCATCAAAGAAAGTTGGAGGATTAGATTTTAGAGATGATAGAAGCGGGGCTCTGACTGTCACAGGCCAGCGTTCTTTTCCCAACTGCTCCTTCAATGTAGATAAAGACACTGGGGGGAAATCTTAACAGAGGGAGCACAGGAAGTCAAGATGTACGAAGGCAAGTGTTAGAAATGTCTGGAAACCGTTGTTATAAACTCTGGTACAAATTAGGATCTTAGTCGCCAAGTACTCTTACTGAAGTCTCCCTGCCTTTAAGGTAAGGGAGTAATAGTTTTCCCGGTGGTGCCTTAGTATAGAAGTGAGAGTCTACTTTCATAAATAATAATAGAAATTAAATATATTTTATTTTAAATTTGTGTCATCAAGATTGAAAGTTTTATCCAGACAACTCAGACCCGTGTTCAACTTAAAAATATTTCGTGTAGTCTTTACTGCAGATGACCTTATTAGAAATAATAGGTAATATCTATTAAGCATTTACTGTATGCCAGGCACTATGTTAAGCATTTTGTACACATATTTGTTTATTTTCAGCAGCAGCCCTCTGTGGTAGGTTTATCCCCATTTTTAGAGATGAGGAATCTGAGGAACAGAGAGGTTAAGAAAATTGCCCAAGATCACATGCTTAAACTTGACATTTCAGGGAGTCAAACCCAGGCATTTGCCTCGAGCACACTTAAATAGTATTTTGACCATGATTTAATGAAAGGTAAAGATAATTCATAACCAGATGTCACTCATTCATAGTCTTCATGTTGGCTTTTATTTGGGGAGCAAAAAGGAAACAAGAAAAACAAACTCCCACTTAATTTTTCCCTAATTATTATTTCCACATGAACTTATCTTCTTAATAAAGCAATTTATTATCTCAGTTTCCTGTCTTGTTGGGCATTGTGTTGAATTTCACTTTTTCCTTTCTTATGTCACTCGTCTAGCTATTCTGTTTAGACACAATGCTGTGCTCTCAACAAATGTAAATCTGACACTTTACAAGCAAGAATACAATTCTGGGGGAAATCAGAGTTATTAATTTAACTGTATCATACAAATTTTTTATTAACATGAATTCTAAAGAAGATTGTGTTTTTTCGAATTGTGCCCTTTTCAGATTTTGAGATATTTAATAATTCACTGGAAGTGTCAAGCAGGAGTATCAAAGGGAGCATTGCTAGAAGGGAAGCTAGTGATTTCCATAGAAGCATTAAATTCTAAGCACCAGGCAAATGCTCTTCATTGTGTAACAACTAGTAAGTAAAGGAAGAAAAATTACTGATTTTCTATCTTTGTTTTGTCATGCTTTATGTCATAGTTTATTTAAAAATTTCAATCAGTTATAATCTTTTACGTTATTCCAGAATTGTTCCATAGTTTCAAAACAATTATGTAATAAGTATCTGGTGATAGATTTACAAATATGTCATACAGGAAAGGCAAGTAGAATGACTTATCACAGGATTATTTTACTGGCTTAAAATTGTTCAGAAACAATGTCACTTTTGCTCTTCTTTTTTTGTTTTCTTGTTTTTATTTTGTTTGCTTTTGATTTTAGCCTATTCTTTCATAGCAAAATTATAATACATTGCGTTTACCTACTTTTTCTTTTATTTCCAGACTTTGGCAATAGCAAGAGAGCCAAAAACATAAAGGAAAGGGAAATAAGTAAAATGATGAGTGATGTATACTTTGATAATCCTGACCTGCAGTCAGTTTGAAAATAACTCTTCCACTGGGCTCTTACTCTTTCATTATTTTTGCCTATTCTCTTGAGAGAAAGCTGATGCGTTGAGTGGCTCTGAAACAACTAATTCCCTTGAACTTGTGAAGTGCCAGTTTTTTTGTTTGCTTTTTTGGCGTGTGTGGGTTTATTGAAGGATACTTTGGAATGAAGTTGTCCCATCAACATTAAAGGACTCATTTGGGGATCCAGTTGAAATCTGATAGTACACTAGGCTCTATATGACATTTGCACATTTGAGCTGAAATGACTTGTCTTCTTTTCGTGTACTTAATATTAAACATCTCAAGAGAGGTATGCCAGGTTGGTTTGCCTGTTACTCTGCAGGTAGGTGCTCTACTCTGACTGGGCAGGGAGTTCCCATCACTCATGAAAGAAATACTTAGCTGTTTTGCTAGGTGATGATTGTTCTGTATATGATTGTATTAGCTTGTACAGTGATTCTAATCTAATAAACTGTGGCAGGATTGATTTGGTGGCATCCTTTATAGTGGAATCAATTATACCTTGATTCCACTATAAAGGATGACAGCTGTCTTTCAATATCTTCAATTCTATCATGTGTCTGTCTTCTAATGTAGTTACAATTTTCCCACCAAAAATATAGACCAATATTTACTAATTATTGTGGTCATAAAATGCTATTCACAGTTTAACCATATAGAAAACTATGATTTCTTTATATTTTCTCTTTGGTTAACAATTGTTTTTTTTAAATAGACTTTATAGCAGTTTTAGGTTTACAGAGAAATTGAGCAGAAAATCCAGGTAGTTCCCATGCCACCCCCACCCCCCACACACACACATACACAGTTTCTCCTGTTATTTATTTATTTATTTTTCCTTTTTGTCTTTTTTCGTGACCGGCAATGGGATCGCAACCCTTGGTGTCGCGCCCGCACCGCGCTCAACCAGTGAGCGGACCGGTCTCTATATGGGATCCAAACCCTGGCGGGAGCGCCGCTGCACTCCCAAGCACCACACCCTACCGAGTGTGCCACCGGGCCGGCCCATCTCCTGTTATTAACATGTTACATTAATGTGGTACATTTGTTATGATTATGAACCAATATTGATATATTAATATTAATTTTACATTAGGGTTCCCTCTTTATGTTGTACAGTTCTGTGGGTTTTGCCAAATGTATAGTATCATGTAGTCACCATTATAGTGTCACACAGAATAGTTTTGCTGCCCTAAAAATCCTCTGTGAAGCACCTATTCATCTGTCCTCTTCCTCCCTCCTCCCCTGAAACCCTGATTTTTTTTTCCATTATCTCAAACATTGATCATTTCTTTGTATTGGGAACATTCAAAATCCTGTTTTCTAGCTAATTGAAACCATACAGTAATTTGTTGTTAATTATAGTCACCCTACAGTGCTGTAGAACATTAGATATTATTCTTTCTATCTAGCTGTATGGTTAATTATTTTATTTTGTATGTTTTCATCATCTAGTCAACCCCCAAACTTCCAGCACTTGTCTAAGTCTACTCAGTATATTCCAACACATCAGATAATCTATCAATTTTATCCTCCCGAAAAACTCTTCCCCAGAATTTTCTTACCTGCTCTAATCTTGACTCGATGCCTTCTATATCTGGTGCACAGCTATCATCTTGGGATCCTCCTTTCATCATTATATAGAGTATTTCTTTAGTTTTTCTTGTGTTGGGTTTTGTGTTTCCTGAATCCTGATACCTTCTTTTTCTTGGCTTACTCCTTGTTTTGATGAATCTCAGGGTCGAGTAGCTTCTTGAAAAAGAGTGTTTGGGAAGTAAATTTCTCGAAAGCTTAAAAATGTCTACACTTATACCTGATCGTTAGTTTGGCTAAGTATGGGATTCTAGGTTGGAATTCATTTCCCTTCAGAATTTTGATGATACTGCAATGTTGTCTTCCAGCTTCAGGTATTGCTATTGAAAATTCTTTCTAATTACTCTGTATGTGACCTATTTTTCTTTTTTCTTTTCCTCTCTGTAAGCTTATAGGATCTCCTCTTTATCCTTGTATGGGTTATAGTAAATAATGCTAAGTGTTATAATAGATACATCCTGAAATATCAGTGGCTTCATACAAAATGTGTGTGTGTGGGGGAGTATTTTGTTTCATGCAGGATCCAGGCTGTTTCTGTCTTGTGGTTCCGTACTCCTGTAGGTGTTCTAACCTCTCTCCATTCAGCTACAGGTGGGGAAAGGGACCAAAGCTCATAAATGGAAGAATTTTATGGAGTAGGCTTGGGAATTATGTATATTACTTCTGCTTTCATTCCATTTGCTGGGACTTAGTCTTATTGTCACAATTGCCCTACAGTTGCAAGGGAGACTGAAAAAAGTAATCTAATGGTGTGCTCAGAAGAAGAGAACAGGATATTTGTGAGCACCAGCAGTCTCTGTTGCAGTCCTCATTGTTCTGAAAATTCACAATGATGTGCCTTGGTGCGGGTCTGTTTTCATCCTCAATGGGCCTTTTCTAGAAACTTATGTCCTTTGGTTCTCGGGAATTTTCCCTTGAATGCTCGCTCTTTCTGAAACTTCTATTATTTAGATACTGTACTTCCTAGACTGACTGGTCCTTTTTTTTTTTTTTTTGTGGCTGGCCAGTATGGGGATCTGAACTCAACCCTGGTGTTACTACATTGCTCTAACCAAGTGAGCTAACCAGCCTGCACCCCCCTCCCCACCTTTTTTTAAAAAAATAATCTTTTCTATTTTTCATCTCTTCTACTTTCTAAACAATTTCCTCATGTTTTTCCTCCAATCTTTCGATAGGTGTTCTCATTTCTGCTACCACAGTTTTTATTTCCAAGAGTTCTTTCCTCCCTTTCTTATGCTGCCATTTTGTAGCATCCTACATTTGTTTCATGGTTACAATATCTTCTTTTATCTCTCTGAGTATATAAAGATTTTTTTTTTAAGTTTTGATTTATCTACCTAGATCCAGTTTCCTTTATATTGCTACTACTCAGTCTGGTTTCTGTTTTTTGTGTTAGAAGATTTCTTCAGCTATCTTAAAATTCTTGGTTGTCTGCTTATTTTGAAGAGTTAGAGGCCACAAAGCTGATTTGAAACTGTTAGCATCATTGAAGGGTGAATCTAATTGGGCATTTTGTTGGGGAAACCACTCTTCTCTTCAATATCAGTATCTTTAGGTCTTTCTTCTTGGGATGGCCAGATCTTCCAGTCTTCCACCAGGTGGGTAAAAGCCAAACTGCCAGCATTCTGGGAGTGAGGGGAAAGAAGTGTGTTGGGTATCTCAGCATTCAGTGTTTATGTTCCTGTAATATGCTTGTTTTTAGTACAACTTTGATTCTCACCACAGAGACCCACACTTCTACCATTTTCAGAGACTAACTTCTCCTCTACCCTGCACCAAGGTTAGGGAGGACCGGTCCCTAGAATGCTGAGTTGAGGAGGTAATCTAAAGATTTATTTAAATTCATTTTTCAACCAACTGTCCTTATTTTAGCTCCCACTTCACCCCTATTTCCAGAGGTTCCTAATACTGCCATTCCTCAGTCTTTGGGGATTTTGTCGTTTAAGTCAGGTTGTTTCGTGGCTTTCCCACTTTCCCTTTATACTTCAGTTTTTCAGATCTCCTAGATCCTTTCTACTAGTCCTGCTTTTCAGTTTTTAGAATTTTATAACAATTATCTTTGCCTCTCATTCTTTATCCTTGTGGGTTTATGCTTTTAAAAATTCCCTTTTCTATTGTTTTCTTTACGTTTCAGAAAGGAGTGAAAATAGATGTGTGTGTTCAATCTGCCATCTTTACCTGTAAGTGGGAAGTGGTGTCTTTTGAGTTTGGTTTGAAATCTCTGATGATGAAGAACCATTTATTAGTTACCTAGGGCTGCTGTAATAAAGTACTATAAACTGGGTGGCTTGAAACAAAATAAATGTATTCTCTCATAGTTCTGGAGGCCAGAGATCCAAAATCAAGGTCTCAGTAGAGGTGGTTCCTTCTGGAGACTCTGAGGGAGAAATCTGTTTCGTGTCTGTCTTTTAGCTTCTGGTGGTTGCTGGCAGTCCTTGGTGTTTCTTGGTTTGTAGATGTATCACTCCCCATCTTCACGTGACGTTCTCCTCTGTATTTCTCTGTGTCTATGTATTAACATAGGGTTCTTATAAAGACACCAGTCTTTGGATTTAGAACTACCCTAATCCAGTATGACCTTATCTTAACTTGATTACATCTATTTGCAAATAAGGTCATATTCACAAGTACTTGGGGTTAGTACTTCAAAATATCTTTTAGGGGGACACAATTCAATCCACAAAAAACTGGAAGATTCTTTTTCTTTTTCTTTTTCGGCTGGCTGGTCCAGAGATCTGAATCCTTGACTTTGGTATTATCAGCGCCACGCTCTCCCAATTGAGCTAACCGGCCAGCCAGATTTTATATCTGGAATGATCCATCTTTGAAAAGCTGAGAGATGAGTAGTTTTTCCCATCAATAATTGTTGAAGGCCTTAAATATTATTGCAGTGTTTCCCAAAATATGTGCTACAGGATGTTTATATGCATTATGAGAAAGGAGTTATATACAGTCATCTAAATTTGGGAAATGTTTGTTAAAATGGGTTTCTTTACTGTAGATCTTAGGACCTTTAATATGCAAGTCTGTACTGTGAAACATAATGTTTGGAAATGCTATGTACTATAGTCTCCCCTCCCCTTTTTTAAAGATTATCTTCTGTAGAGAGCATTGGGGAATGCTTGCTTTAAAAATATGTGTTTTAAACGTAAGTCTTTACTGCTATCTTTGCATCTGAAGGATAGCACTTTACTTTAGTGCATAAACATTAGAAGTATAGCTGGGGGCCGGCCCGGTGGCACACTCGGTAGAGTGTGGCACTTGGGAGCATGGCGGCGCTCCCGCCAAGGGTTTGGATCCCATACAGAGACCGGTCCGCTCACTGGCTGAGCGCGGTGCGGGTGCGACACCGAGGGTTGCGATCCCGTTACCGGTCACGAAAAAAGACAAAAAGGAAAAAAAAAAAAAGAAGTATAGCTGGGAAATTGGGGGATAGATGGGGTGTGGAGCAGATGGTATGATTGTTCTCCCTGAGCACATTCACCAGAAGTGGCCTGTTTTTAGCAATTGTTGATATGATACTTGTTAAAACT
>NW_007754763.1:7060-7832 GCF_000696425.1 Galeopterus variegatus | reverse complement strand
CTCAGAATGAGTTTGGGAGAATACCCTGTGCTTTGATATTTTGGAACTGTATGAAAAGAATTGATATTAATTCTTCTTTAAAAGGTTGGTAGAATTCAGCAGCAAAGCCATCCAGCTCTCGGATTTCTTTTGTTGGGAGACTGCTGACTACTGGTTCAATCTCATTACTCATTATTTGTGTGTTCAGGTTTTCTGTTTCTTCTTGGTTCAGTTCTGGTAGGTTTTGTGTGTCAAGAAATTTATCCATTTCCTCCAGATTTTCCAATTTTTTGGCATATTGTTGTTCATAATAGTCTTTAATAATTCTTATTACTGTGGTATCAGTTGTAATGTCTCATTTTTCATATGCAATTTTCATTATTTGAGTCTTCTTTCTTTTTTTATTGTCATTCTAACTAAAGGTCTGACAATTTTGCTGATCTTTCTTTTTTTCTTAGTCTAATGGTTTATCAGTTTTTTTTTATTTTTTCAAAAACCAACTTTTTGTTTCCTAGGTCTTTTGTATCATTTTTTTTTTTTTTGGTCTCTATTTCACTTGCTTCTACTCTAATCTTTATTATTTCTTTTTGTCTACTAATTTTTGAATTGGATTTTTCTTGCTTTTCTAGTTCCTTGAGGCACACGAGGATTGAATTGTTCTTGCTTTTCTAGTTCCTTGAGGTGCAACATTGGGCTGTTTATTTGAAATATTTCTACTTTTTTGATGTCAGCAGTTATTGCCATAAACTTCCCTGTTAGTACTGCTTTTGCAGTATCCCATAGGTTTTGGTAT
>NW_007754763.1:2612-5409 GCF_000696425.1 Galeopterus variegatus | reverse complement strand
CTCAGAATGAGTTTGGGAGAATACCCTGTGCTTTGATATTTTGGAACTGTATGAAAAGAATAGATATTAATTCTTCTTTAAAAGGTTGGTAGAATTCAGCAGCGAAGCCATCCAGCTCTGGGATTTCTTTTGTTGGGAGACTGCTGACTACTGGTTCAATCTCATTACTCATTATTTGTGTGTTCAGGTTTTCTGTTTCTTCTTGGTTCAGTTCTGGTAGGTTTTGTGTGTCAAGAAATTTATCCATTTCCTCCAGATTTTCCAATTTTTTGGCATATTGTTCATAATAGTCTTTAATAATTCTTATTTCTGTGGTATCAGTTGTAATGTCTCATTTTTCATATGCAATTTTCATTATTTGAGTCTTCTTTCTTTTTTTCTTAGTCTAATGGTTTATCAGTTTTTTTTTATTTTTTCAAAAACCAACTTTTTGTTTCCTAGGTCTTTTGTATCATTTTTTTTTTTTTTGGTCTCTATTTCACTTGCTTCTACTCTAATCTTTATTATTTCTTTTTGTCTACTAATACGAGGATTGAATTGTTCTTGCTTTTCTAGTTCCTTGAGGTGCAACATTGGGCTGTTTATTTGAAATATTTCTACTTTTTTGATGTCAGCAGTTATTGCCATAAACTTCCCTGTTAGTACTGCTTTTGCAGTATCCCATAGGTTTTGGTATGATGTACTTATCTTTTCATTTGCTCCAGGAAATTTTTGATTTCCTGCATAATTAATTCTTCCACCCATTGGTCATTCAGGATCATGTTGTTTAATATCCATGTATTTGTACAGTTTCCAAAGTTTCGTTTGTTATTGATTTCTAGTTTTAGTCCACTGTGGTCTGAAAAGATACTTGATATGATTTCAATTTTTTTAAATTTTAGACTTGACTTGTGACCTAACTTGTGGTCTATCCTGAATAATGTTCCACATGCTCATGAGAAGAATGTATATTCTGCAGTTGTTAGATGAAATGTTCTGTAAATGTCTGTCAAGTCCATTTGGTCTATGGTTTAAATCCAATGTTTCTTTGTTGATTTTTTTGTTGTTGTTGTTAAGAGAGGGATGTTGAAGTACTCACCTGTTCTTGTATTAAGATCTATCTCTCCCTTTAGATCCAATAATATTTGCTTTATGTATCTGCGTGCTCTGATGTTGGGTGCATATATGTATTTTCAGTTATATTGTTGAATTGATTCCTTTATCATTATATAATGTCCTTCTTTGTCACTTTGTGTCATTTTGGTTTAAAGTCTATCCAATTTGAGAATAGATACTCTTGCTTGTTTTTGGTTTCCTTTTGCATAGGATATCTTTTTATCATTGCTTTACTTTTGGCCTATAGGTGTCTTTACAGGTGAAGTGAGTTTCTTATAAGGCAGCATATAATTGGGTCTAGTTTTTAATCCATTCATCCCATCTATATCTGTTAAATGGGGAATTTAATCTATTTACATTGAAGGTTGTTACTAAAAGTTATTGCCTATTGCCATACTCCTGAAATTTTACTAATTTTTATGGTTGTTTCATATATCCTTTGTTCCTTTCTTGTTCTTTTATTGTCTGTCTTTGCTGTTTGGTGGGCTTTTGTACTGATAACACATAATTTATTTCTCTCCCTCCTTTGTGTATCTTCTCTATCAGTGAGTTTTATTTTTTCATGTGTTATCACAATGGTAGTTATCATTCTTTTGCTTCCAGATGTAGGACTCCCTTAAGGATTTCTTTTAGGGCTGGTATCATGATAGTGATTTTTTACTTTTTGCTTGTCTGGGAAAGACACTATTTCTCCATCATTTCTCAAGGATAGCCTTGCTGGGTATAGTATTCTTGGCTCGCAGTTTTCTCCTTTCAGAACTTGGACTATATCATCCCACTCTTTCTTGGCCTGTAAGGTTTCTGCTGAGAAATCCGCTGTTAGTCTGATAGGGATTTCCTTATAGGTGACTTGATGCTTTTCTCTTGCTGTTTTCAGGATTTTCTCTTTGTTTTTGACTTTTAACAATTTGACTGCAATGTGTCAAAGGACCTCTTTGGGTTAAATGTGTTTGAAAATCTTTGAGTGTCTTGGATCTTAAAGTCCATATCTCTCCCAGTACTTAGGAAATTTTCAGCTATTATTTCATTAAATAGGTTTTTGATGCTTTTTCCCTTTTTCTTCCCTTACAGAACACCTGTAATACAGATGTTTCTATGCTTAATGGTGATATGTAGGCCTTTTAGGCTTTCTTCATTTTTTAAATTCTTTTTCCTCTTTATTTGTCTTACTCAATTGTTTCAAAAAACCTGTGTTCAAGTTCAGAAATTCTTTCTTCTGCTTGATCTAGCCTATTGCTTAAGGTCTACATTGTATTTTTTATTTCATTTAATGCATTTTTCAGTTCCAAGATTTGTGCTTGGTTCTTTTTATGATATCTGTCTCTTTGTTGAATCTCTCCTTCTGATCCTAAATTGTTTTTTCTCTTTTTTTTTTTTTTTTTGACCAGTAAGGGAATCGCAACCCTCAGCATGGTGTTGTCTGCACCATGCTTAGCCAGTAAGTGCACCAGCCATCCCTATATAGGATCTGAACCCGCGGCCTCGGCACTACCAGCACCACACTCTCCCAAGTGATCCATGGGGCCGGCCCTGTTTTTTCTCATTTTATTGTGTTGTCTGTATTTTTTTTGCAGCTTGTTGAGTTTCCTTACAATTATTTGGAATTCCTTTTTAGGCATTTCATAGACTATTTTTCTTTGGAATCTGGTACTAGATAATTATTATATTTCTTTGGGGGTGTCATGTTTCCTTGTTTTTATCA
>NW_007754763.1:0-1952 GCF_000696425.1 Galeopterus variegatus | reverse complement strand
TTTTTCTTTTTTTGTGACCAGTAACGGGATCGCAACCCTCGGTGTCGCGCCCGCACCGCGCTCAACCAGTGAGCAGACTGGTCTCTATATGGGATCCGAACCCTCGGTGGGAGCACCGCCACGCTCCCAAGCACTGCACTCTACCGAGTGCACCACCGGGCCAGCCCAAAATGATAATTATTTTAACTAATTCTGTGGTTGACTTACGAGTAGGAAAAAAGCTTTCCCAAAGCCAATAACATATATTTCTTTTCAGTTGGGTTTTTTATTGGGAAAAGTGATATAGTTAAATAGGTCTACTCTATAGCATCTTCCAAAATGGGTAAGAATTTATTTTATCAGGATAAAAAAATGGTAAAAATAAATGGATGATATATATGGTGAATTTTTCTTTTGCTTGTTCACTCTTGCTCTCTCCAAGTAGTCTTGGCTCCTTTATTATTTAAATACTGGAGTATTGAGGTGATTATTCTGGCAGCAGGTGATTCTTTCTACTAATTGCTGTTCAGTCAATTTTGGCTGTTAGAGAGAGAGATATGATTACATTGGCAAGCTACATGTGAATATAGAAGTTATGGGGCTTTGTTTTTACTTTTAGTAGACTAGGGTATTTAAATTATTTTCCTCTGTATGTGTAAAGATCCACATCAGTAAGCTTTTGTTGACAACAAAGTGAAATTGATGAGTTTTAATGTAAATTGCCTAATAAAATATCTCCAATTCTGAGCTCTACTGGGAAGTTGTTCATGGGTGGGCCTGGACCCTCTGCCCCCAAGAAAGATGGGTCACTCTGCAGTTCCTCAGCTGAAATGGGCCACTCTGGATGAGGTCACTGAGGCCATGGTCAGGCCACCACACCCCTAAAAGAGACACTGGGTTGCTTTGCAGCTCCTTAGCTGAAATGGGCTGCCTCACTTAAGGTTGCTGGGGTTGTGGAGGGGCCCCTCTGCCTTCAAGAGAGACACTGGGTTGCTCTGTAGCTCTTCAGCTGGAGTGGACCACCCTGTACAAGTTTGCTGAGGTTGTGGGAAAGCTTGCTAGAGCTACAGACAGGACTCTGTGCCCCTGAGAGGCACTCCACTGAATAGTGCAAGGTTGCCCACAGGGGCAGAAAGCCCCAATCAGTTGGCTATCTGGCTCCAGAAAGTGTACACACTGACTCTCTCTGTCCTGGTAGTGGTCTCCACACTGTGCTGGACCACCTGTTCCTAGGATGCAGGGCACAGCATGGGCTTGGGTGCTGGAGTCACAGTGTGATGAGGGGACCTTAGGGCTGTAGAGATGCTGGGACTTTTGGGCCCCAGGGCAAAAAGTACTTGGGTGTTGGCTCCAATTCCAAAAGGGCAAAAAGTACTCGGGTGTTGGCTCCAATTCCAAACTGGTGAGGTGGTGGCAGCACAGGCCCCAGGGGAATAGGGGGAGCTCAGAGTGAACTTCCTCCCTGGATTAATGCAGTTGTCTCCACACTGGGCTCACAGCCTGCAAAAGCTGTGCGGCTCCCTTGCAGCTTGGGTTGCAGGTGTCCACAGCGCAAATCTTGCTTACTTCCCCCCTCTTCCATCTCCTCCTTTCCCACCGTGCAGGCAGAAGCCCCTCCTGGTTCCCTGCTGCCCCTGGCTGAGGGATGGGGTGGTAGATGTTGTGCATTTGTTTCAGTTCTCTTTGTGGCTTTCCTGCATTTCTGTGCTCACCAGCACCTCTGCTACTCTTGATGTGCCCCTGTGTGCCCCCTTAGCTATTTTCTTCCAAGTGTAGTTGTGTGTTCCTTATTTTGTCTGTCTTTCTCGGAGACAAGAATGGCAGACTGCACAATTCTTTAATTGAAAAATCAACTTAAATTCTCTGTAAATTGGTGTTTAGCATATATTGCAGTGTACAGATCTTTTCAAGAATCTTCATTTTTACAATGGAACATTCTTGGAATGCTAAAAACAGTGGCTTTTTTTTTTTTT
>NW_007754762.1:7448-7806 GCF_000696425.1 Galeopterus variegatus | reverse complement strand
TCAGAGTCAAACTGGATTGTGAAATCACAACCTCCAGTGAGTGTTTTTGGCAGAGATATTCGACATACCTTTCAAGCCTGTTTGAATGCTGTTTGCCGTGACATTTCGCATCTAATTTCTGAAAACAAACTCCTCTCAGCTCTACGTCTCTTATAACTAGCACACCTTCCGTTCAGTGCGTTATGCTGGATTCTAAGTTCGGAAGCTTCTCTGACCCATTTTGACAGAGGTTTTGAAAGAGAAGTCTCAAACGCCGTTTATCCCATAGGCTCCGTTGGGCTTCCATGTAGAACTTGCAAACCCAAATTCCTACAGACTAGATGTGAGAACCACATTCTGCTGCCTCCTGCATCAGAGT
>NW_007754762.1:5958-7279 GCF_000696425.1 Galeopterus variegatus | reverse complement strand
AGAACCCAAGGTGTGCTAGTTAGAAGAGAGGTAGAGCTGAGAGGAGTTTGTTTTCAGAAATTAGACACGAAATCACATGGCAAACGGCATTCAAACAGGCTTGAAAGGTATGTCGAATATCTCTGCCAAAAACACTCACTGGAGGTTGTGATTTCACAAGCCAGTTTAACTCTGATGCAGGAAGCAGCAGAATGTGGTTCTCACATCTAGCCTGGACGAATTCAGGTTTGCATGTTCTACGTGGAGGCCCATTTGAGCCAATGGTGGAAGGGGCTTGTGAGACTTCTCTTTCAGAATCTCTGTCAAAAAGGGTCAGAGAAGCTTCCGAGCTTAGAATCCAGCATAACTCACAGAACCCAAGGTGTGCTAGTTAGAAGACAGGTAGAGCTGAGAGGAGTTTGGTTTCAGAAATTAGACGCCAAATCACATGGCAAATGGCATTCAAACAGGCTTGATAGGTGTGTCGAATATCTCTTCCAAAAACACTCACTGGAGGTTGTGATTTCACAAGCCAGTTTAACTCTGATGCAGGAAGCAGCAGAATGTGGTTCTCACATCTAGCCTGGACGAATTCAGGTTTGCATGTTCTACATTGAGGCCCATTTGAGCCAATGGTGGAAGGGGCTTGTGAGACTTCTCTTTCAGAATCTCTGTCAAAAAGGGTCAGAGAAGCTTTTGAGCTTAGAATCCGTCATAACTCACTGAACCGAAGTTGTGTTAGGTAGAAAACAGGTAGAGCTGAGAGGAGTTTCTTTTCAAGCCTGTTTGAAAGCCGTTTGCCGTGTTATTTCGCGTCTAAATTCTGATAAACAAACTCCTCTCAGCACTACGTCTCTTATAACTAGCACACCTTGAGTTCAGTGCGTTATGCTGGATTCTAACCTCGGAAGCTTCTCTGACCCTTTTTGACAGAGATTGTGAAAGAGAAGTCTCACAAGCCAATTTCCCAATTGGCTCCAATGGGCTTCCACGTAGAACATGCAAACCTGAATTCGTCCAGGCTAGATGTGAGAACCACATTCTGCTGCTTCCTGCATCAGAGTTAAACAGGATTGTGAAATCACAACCTCCAGTGAGTGTTTTTGGCAGAGATATTCAACACAATTTTCAAGCCTGTTTGAAAGCCTTTTGCCATGTGATTTCACGTGTAATTTCTGAAAACAAACTCCTCTCAGCTCTACCTTTCTTATAACTAGCACACCATCGGTTTAGTGAGTTATGCTGGATTCTAAGCTCGAAAGCTTCTTTGACGATTTTTGAGAGAGATTTTGAAAGAGAAGTCTCACAAGCCGTTTCCCCCTTAGGCTCCAATGGGCTTCCA
>NW_007754762.1:1651-2082 GCF_000696425.1 Galeopterus variegatus | reverse complement strand
CCTGTTTGAAAGCCGTTTGCCGTGTTCTTTCGCGTCTAATTTCTGATAAACAAACTCCTCTCAGCACTACGTCTCTTATAACTAGCACACCTTCGGTTCAGTGCGTTATGCTGGATTCTAAGCTCGGAAGCTTCTCTGACCCTTTTTGACAGAGATTCTGAAAGAGAAGTCTCACAAGCCAATTTCCCAATTGGCTCCAATGGGCTTCCACGTAGAACATGCAAACCTGAATTCGTCAAGGCTAGATGTGAGAACCACATTCTGCTTCTTCCTGCATCAGAGTTAAACTGGCTTGTGAAATCACAACCTCCAGTGAGTGTTTTTGGCAGAGATATTCAACACACCTTTCAAGCCTGTTTGAGAGCCGTTTAACGTGTGATTTGACGTCTAATTTCTGAAAACAAAGTCCTCTCAGCTCTACGTCTCTTATA
>NW_007754762.1:0-958 GCF_000696425.1 Galeopterus variegatus | reverse complement strand
GTTTGAATGCCGTTTGCCATGTGATTTCACGTCTAATTTCTGAAAAGAATCTCCTCTCAGCTCTACCTCTCTTCTAACTAGCACACCTTCGGTTCTGTGAGTTCTGCTGGATTCTAAGCTCGGAAGCTTCTCTGACCCTTTTTGACAGAGATTTTGAAAGAGACGTCTCACCAGCCCTTTCCCCTATAGGCTACAATGGGCTTCCACATAGAACTTGCAAACCTGAATTCCTACAGGCTACATGTGTGAACCACATTCTCCTTCCCTCTGCATCACAGTGAAACTAGCATGTGAAATCACAACCTCTAGTGAGTGTTTTTGGCAGAGATATTCAACACACTTTTGAAGCCTGTTTGAATGCCGTTTGCCATGTGATTTCACGTCTAATTTCTGAAAAGAAACTCCTCTCAGCTCTACCTCTCTTCTAACTCGCACATCTTCGGTTCTTTGAGTTATGCTGGATTCTAAGCTTGGAAGCTTCTCTGACCTTTTTTGACAGAGATTTTGAAAGGGACGTCTCACAAGCCGTTTCAAACCCCATAGGCTCCATTGGGCTTCAACATAGAACTTCCAAACCTGAATTCCTACAGGCTACATGTGTGAACCACATTCTGCTGCCTCCTGCATCAGAGTTAAACTGGGTTGTGAAATCACAACCTGTAGTGACTGTTTTTGGCAGAGATATTCAACACACCTTCCAAGCCTGTTTGAGAGCCGTTTTCCGTGTGATTTCGCATCTAAATTCTGAAAACAAACTCCTCTCAGCTCTACCTCTCTTCTAACTAGCACACCTTCGGTTCTGTGAGTTATGCTGGATTCTAAGCTTGGAAGCTTCTCTGACTTTTTGACAGAGATTTTGAAAGGGACGTCTCACAAGCCGTTTCAAACCCCATAGGCTCCATTGGGCTTCAACATAGAACTTCCAAACCTGAATTCCTACAGGCTACATGTGTGAACC
>NW_007754761.1:2606-7832 GCF_000696425.1 Galeopterus variegatus | reverse complement strand
CTACAGCAAATACAGTAGAGTCAAGAGTAAACGCATCATACAGAGACTAAACAAGGGGAAATTTCATTGTAAAACACTAACATTACTGGTAAATTCCTTCAGGAAACGAACAGGCAAAAAAGAATCAATAAAATAAACTCCATCATTCAGAAATGAAAAACATGACTACAGAATTCATAAACATGTGGAAAATATAACAGGAGGGCACTATGGACAATTTTCTGCTAATAATTTCAAAAATTTAGGTGAAATAATATTTCCTAAAGTATGCAGTTTAACCAAACCTGACAAAAAGAGGCATAAATAATCTGAATAGTCCTATACCAAATAAAGAAATTAAATCCTTCTACAAAATAACACAACAGCTTCAGGCTGATAAGATTTCACCAGCAGAATCTACCAAGTAGTTATGAAATAATAGAAATATTAGACAAACTTTCTAGATAACTGGATAAGAGGGAATCCTTTTCAACTCATTTTGTGAAATTGGCATAACGATATCAAAATCTGTCAAGGAGTTTGTAAAGAAGGCAATCTCTCTTAGGAGCTCAGGAGCAAAAATTCCTACACACTTATTATTAAACCAAAGCTAGAGTTATATAAGAGCAAACGTGCTCTTCCAATTAAGTTGGGTTTTTTATTATAGGAATTGATATTTGAAAATCAATCATACAACTTACCACATTAATAGAATAAAAGAGAGAAACCATACTTTTCTAATCATCTCAATTGATGAAGTAAAAAGATTGGTTAAGGTAAAGAAAAGGTTTAAATTAGCAAATTACAAAATGCGCGCATGTGCACGCCCACACGTATACACACTCTGTCCATCAATTCTTGATTTCACGTGTGAATTTTCAGAGTCCTAATGGAAAGAAGGTTTAGATTTTAATATTCATTGGAATGACTTTGGAAACAATGATTTCAAAGAAGCAAAAGCAAAGAAAATTCACTTGCCAGAACAAAACAGATGTGGGGAATATATTTAGTTAAACTTTGGGGGTAAAATGTTACTTCTGATAAGATAAAAAAGAAAATTCCAAGTGAGTCTATGCCTGTTTCCTCAGATAGAGCCCGGGGAAATGATCAAATCCAGAACAGAAATGGCTATAGGTGTTTCCGTATAGACGGCCCTGAAATCCTCAGAGTTCTTCCAGCACAGGCACTTTCTGGTAAAGCAGAACGTCTTCTGCACCAGGAGGAACATGGCCATGGTAATGTGGTTACAGCCAGAATATCTGCTGCAGCAGAAGAAGGCAGCTGAGGAAGAGCTGCAGAGCAAGGAGCCTGATGACTGGAAATGGAGCCTGCAGTTATCTGTGTGCACTGACAACCAGAAACCCCAGCACCAGCCACAGAGTCTGAGCACATGCAGTAAGTTAGACAGCTATCTGCACACGTTGCTTCCCACTCCACCTTGAAATCATGACACATGCCAGGCTTTGGACACCCAGACATTGCTCCAAGCAAGGGCACTAGGTAACCTTGAATTAAATATTGTGTTTTCAACTCCAGGCTCCTTATATGCAATGTATAATTAGAGAAAAAAATTAAAAATAAAGATACACATTCCACTCCCTAAGTTTGCGAATCACTAAAAGAGCATTCTGGGGACAAAGATCCAGGTATGGTAAGGGGACCGAGGTTTAGACCAGCCTGGAATTGCTGTCTAGCTGCAATCTGCAGTTCTGACTAGGGACATGGTCCAGGTCAAGGGACGGGCAAGGGTAAGGAATAGTAGGCACAGAGAAGACTATAGGTCTGGGTTGTTGGAAGAAGGATTTTGGTGCTGGTTGCACCATGTAATATGAACTGTGAGAACTAGCGCACTCTCATTTACTGGAAAGACGCAGAGGGTTTGTTTCCTGTGACTTTTCAGTGTGTTTCCCATTAGCCTGACAAGTAGGAATGGTCCAGTGGTCTCTTCAGCCTTGAGTTCAGCCCCAACACACAGCACTGCTCTCCGTAGCAAGGCTCGGGTGCCACACCCCCATCACGAACCTTTAGAAACATTTGCCCCTTAGCCCAGCACCTGCAAGGGGCCTCCCACTAACCCTGGATCTTAGCAGTTTTCATCTTAGAGATGCACCAAGTTGTTAAAAGTAGATCCCAGAAAATGAGATTAATCAGGAGAAACAAGTGAACCAGATTAAACCCTAATCTATACTCTGCCTTTAAATAGCTGGGTGACCTTGGGCAATGCCAATTGACTTCTTCAAATCTAATCTACAAATGGGCACATGGTCCTCAAACTACTGATGTTGGGATAGCCTACTAGGACTTTCAAATGTAGCTATACTCCTCTTTTTATTTCATTAATTATTAAAATACAGAAGTCAGTATTTGTCATCCTAAAATAGGAATAGCCCATATGTTGGGATTTAAACATAGAATAAAGTTTGCATGTCTAGCTCCCCCTTCTCTCTAAATCCATCCCCTCTGGGCTGGCATATTTTTTGTTTGCTCTGAACTTGGAAATAGAATGTCTGTGGTTCGGAGATTTCGCTTGTTTCCTTCTTTGATGGGAACAGTGTAATGTACACTTCTATTTTGGACAGAGACATTCTGTTTTGAAAGTTTCAGGGAGAGAAAGGCCTGCGGTCCTTTGTCAATACAGCATACGTCAGTGTGAAGAATTAATTTTCCAAAAAAGAGGGCGCGCTTGTCTTTAACTTTTTAAGGTGCTATGGCTAGGGATAGACAGCATTGCTGGGAATCTCCGGGAAGCTGGTTCTGTGCCTGAGTAAGCAAGCGGTGCTGAAGGTGCAGGCTGGGACTTCTGTCTGGAAATCTGGGGGTAAAGTGGGAACCAGCAGTTTCTGGAGGAGGTGCTGCAGCACGCTCCGTAGAGAGGGTGGGTTACAGAGCCGAGGGCTCTCGCGTCGAAGACAGATGGGCTGTTGCAGACTCAAGGACGGGCAGAGTGCTTCCACCACCAAAACTTGTGCCACATTACCTAAAAAATAATTTGGCACAGAATTATGAGAATGAGCAACATTTTAACTCTTCC
This sequence comes from Galeopterus variegatus, assembly GCF_000696425.1. Classification (NCBI taxonomy): domain Eukaryota; kingdom Metazoa; phylum Chordata; class Mammalia; order Dermoptera; family Cynocephalidae; genus Galeopterus; species Galeopterus variegatus. The sequence goes on along the minus strand of NW_007754761.1, from coordinate 4,822 downwards.
GATGCTGGTTTCTTTGAGTATCCTTGGGCAGAGTGTGCAGTGAAGAGCATGAGGGTGTCAGAATTACACTGGGGTCACTAGCTGTGGGGACTTTGGGCATGCCACCTCTCTGATCTGAGCTTTGTTTTCTATGTGGTGGGAATGAAAAATACTAATAATGTGCTGTGCAGATTAAATACAGGAAAAAAGTAGTACACACCTGGAAAGTGGAAAGTACAGTGTGGCTACTTTTGTCATACAGTGGTTATTGTTATTATGAAAATAAGATGGCATCCTCTAGGAAAAATTAAGACCACCCAACTGTGCACTTCATTCCTGATTGTCAGTTTCGATCAACCTAAATAGGATAATGACTCTTCTCCTCTATTGTTTTTACTAATCAACCAACCACTGCTCGGGAAATACAATGTATTTTTCCTTTCTTCTAACATGTGGTTAGCTTGCTGAATCCAGCTGTGTAATGTGGAGTCTTCACAGGCTGTATTTAAGTGCAGGTTTCATTTCAGAACACACACATACATGCACACATGGGTATGAAATTGGAAGCATTGATGTAGGCTTTAATTCAACTTCTCTCATTCTGAAGATGAGGAAACTAAGACACTGAGAGTTGAAACACAGTCAGAGGTCCTCAGATTTGGAAATGACCTAAAAAGAAGCAGTTATCAGATTGTAAGTTGCATTTCTCCTACAACATCCCTGAGAAGCCTATTTCTTTCCTATGTTTATCCATCTCTAGAAAACTGACTACCACAGAGGCCAGCCCACTGTCCATAAGATCTCAGAAGGTGCAGGGGTTTCCTTTTAGTATGGGATGGAAATGCAACTCCCTGAAGCTTTCACTGTCCTTCCAGCTCTGGGTTCCATGGAGAACAGGTTGGATCCTTCTGCCTGTGATTTCAGGATAGCACCATGCTTTGATGAGTCTTTCCTTTGCTGAGGCCTTTCATTGGCACCTTTCGCATCGTGGCTGATGCTCTGAACTGGCACACAGTGTCACAACCAGACGTAGCCAGTGGGGACTTAACAGCGGAGGAAACCTGTGAGTTCAGGTCTCTGATTTGTGGAGTGAAGATAACAGCCTCCATCTCACAGGCACGTAGTGAGAAGGTGCAGCAAACTCTTGTGTTTCTTTGCCTCCTCCCCTTTCTGAACTCACATGATTTAACCAGAAATGTATTTTTAGCTGAACTGTGGAGGGATGATGGGTGGAGATTCAGGAGTTAGGTCTTTCCCATGACTGAGGATAAAGCCCCAAATTAAGAAAATGAGAAAGCGAGAGAGAGAGAATCGTTATGTTGCATTCACTTTTTTTCAAAAACGGTTGCATAATTACATTGCCTCAAATCTATAATTAAAAGTTATAATTCTTATCTCATTATACCAGTTTTGAGCTTTAACAAATTTTAAATTTAAGCAATCTGTTTATCGCCTATTATGCTTATAAAAATAAGGAAAAAAATACAATATACCTGCAATTTAAGTAGCGATTGTTTTGAATGATCTCTCCTTCCCTCACCCCTAGCTACAAGGTAAAAGTAAGATTCCAGAGTTGTAGATACTCTCCATTGCTCGGTTATGTGCTCCTCTTTTTCTAAAAGTCACAGAAAATAAGCCCTTAGCAAATGACTTGAATATTTTAATTTTTTAAACAAACATTGTTGATGGTCTATCAAGCACCAAACACCATGATGATGGCATTGGATTTCTCTTCCCTTCCTCTTGTAATACTAATGTTATCCCAAGGTCTGAGAATGATAAGGGTCCCTGCAGCTGCTGGACAGTATAAAGTGCACAGGGCAGGAGATGGGACACACTTCCTTTCCTTTCCTCTGCAGCCTGAGTCCTGGTCTGGGTCAGAGACTCCCACCCAGGATGGGTCAGCGTGGGGTGCGCCAGGAGCGCCCAGAGGGAGCAGCAGGCTGAGGATGGTGTGGGAAGGGGCGGGTAGGAGAAGGCATCCCTGCAGGATGGCGAGCAGACAGCACCCCTGACTCGCAGGAGAATGGAATACGCTCGAGGCTGAAATTGTGTCTGTTTAAAGCGTCTGCTCTAAGGTACAGGGACCATAAGGCCACAGGGTTTGGAGTCAAAGAAGGTTCTGATATCTAGTGAATGTTGAAGCGCAGACCTCATCAGGACTTCTGAGTGGAAGCGAGTGATGCCAGGACTTGGATTCCAACACAGGAAAAAGGAAAAAGCAGGACCAAGCAACT
>NW_007754761.1:0-2457 GCF_000696425.1 Galeopterus variegatus | reverse complement strand
CGAGTGATGCCAGGACTTGGATTCCAACACAGGAAAAAGGAAAAAGCAGGACCAAGCAACTGAACATCAAACCATGCACTGGGCAGAAAGCCCATTAGCAGACTGAGGGTACCCAGGGGAGCTCACCGGTGACCACTACCTGCTCCAGCTTGGCACCTGGGGTTGTACCCTCTCAGGGCCACCCCTGGCCTTATTCGTTGATTTAGGAGGAGTTCTGGCTGCACAGCCAGGCAGGCTGGGCATGCACAGGCTCTGGAATGTGTTAGTGGACTTCTCCCAGAGCCCTGCACCAGTCAAAGCAGACAGATTGCTCCTAAGCAGCGAGGTCCTAGGGCCAGGGGACTGCAAAATGTGGAGCAGCATTTGCTAACGCTGAGGGGAGGTCTCAGCCCATCAGCCCGATCGTCTGCTCCCTAACCTCAAGGTCCTGTTCCTACTCAGAGAAGATGCTCGCACAGGGGGGCCGAAGATGAATTATTTAGTGTCAGTAGAAGGTGGTATTTTTGATGACGAAGAGTTTCACGCAACTGCTAAGTGTTATTATAATTAGGGAGCTAAGCAGTTACATTTATCCTGCAATCTACTAATTAGGCAGGAAAGTAAATTAATTTTTCCCTATCCATGCTCATTTTGCTTGTTGTTTATTTTTATATCAAATACGAGGAGAAAGCCTTATGTGTTTCAGTATGGATTACATATGCTGTACTCCTCTGTCCAACCAATTTAGATAATGCTGGATCCACCCTAGAGAAGTTGCATTTGGGGGAGTGGTGGGAGGGGGAGATAAGGCCTCCTTGTCTAAGTGAGTTATAAATAGCGAGCTAATAAATAGAAAATTCCAGCTGCTGTTGGGGGAAAAATGTGTTTTTTGTTTTTTTTCCCCCTCCTGTTACTGTATAATTAGCATGAGTCACCGTCCTCTCACTGGGAGTGTGTGACAGGGAGAAAGAGGAGGTGTGGAGGAGGCCACGGGAATGGGCTGTACCTGGGTCTGTGGAAGGTGCTGCTCTTCATTGAGTTTCCCAGAGTCAGGAAACTGGGAGCAAATGGTGCGCATACAGCTCTCTGGACTTTGCAGGTGGGATGAGCCAGGAGTAAAGGAACATCATCGTTCAGCGGAGCCTGCAAACAAGACGCTGGGTGCATGTACAGGATGTGTAATGCCCGCATTTTGTTTCCTCTTTGAGGCCTCCTTCCACAGGAGATAATTAATTGCTGCCAATCCGTGGTCTTCCCACACTTTTCCTTGATGCATGTCTTTGGTGGTGCCCAGGCTGCAAATGCTGAGACATCTTTTTCTATCTGGCCTGCAGTCACGTTCGCAAAGAGAGGCCCGGCCTATTTGCAAAGAGAGGCCTGGCCTCTCAAATCTAGCTGTCTGAGTAAAACCTGCTCTGTTCTGAGGTGTTGCTAGAGTGGGTGTTACTCTTGGGCTGATGGGAGATTGTTCTACTGCTCAGCACTGCCCTCCCTGTTTGCCACTCTATGTCCCCACTCTACACATACATAGACACTTGTGTGAGAACAGCTGGTCTCCTGGAACCATCGGGAACTCCATTGGACTGCCTCAAGTCTGCTGCCTGGACATACCCCACCCACTTCTGCTCTACGATTGCTTTGCCATGTTGGAGCACTAAGCCAGTCCAAGACAGGGCACAGACTAAGGTGGGGCGAGTGAGGCACTTAGGGCACAAAATTAAAGGAAGTGTTCATTCTCAGGTGCTGATCCTGCACTCCTGTGTCCCTGAGAGCTAGAGCCTCCTTAAATCACATGCTCTGGGTGCCTGACTCGCCTTACCCTAGCACCTGCTCTACTTTAGGGCTTCCCATGCTTTACTCATAAAAGAGCCGCAGTGGGCCAAATAATGGCTCCCAAAGATGTCTGGGTTCTGATCTCTGCAACCTGTGAATATGTTACCTTATATGGCAAAAGAGGTTGTGTTGATGTTGGTTACGTTATGGACCTTGAGACGGGGAGATTGCCCTGGATTATCTGGGTGGGCTCTGAATGTATTCACAAGTGTCCTTCTAAGAGGGAGGTAGAGGGACATTTGACTACAGGGACAGAAGAGAAGAAGGCAATGTCATGACCTTAGCAGAGAGAGCTGTGGGCTTTGCAGATGCAGGGAGCCACCGTCCAAGGAATGTGGACAAAGCAAGGACACAGATCCTCCCCTGGATCCTCTGGAGTGAGTGTGGCCCTGTTGACACTTTGATTTTGACCTGTTCTGGGAACCAGAATTATAATTGAACAAATGTGTTTTCTTTTAAGCCACAACTTAGTGTCCAGCAGATACAGGAGGTTAATACAGGAGCCCAGTTTCCTTGTACACTTGAATTCCCCAAACTGTACTGCAAACATGCACTACAAGCTGCAAATAGGTTAGAAGGCCACAGACTACTCAGTCACACACACCACAGTCTAATTTTCGGCTTCCCCTCAGACTCTGACTTCCA
>NW_007754760.1:7466-7832 GCF_000696425.1 Galeopterus variegatus | reverse complement strand
GATTTAACAGAATTCAACTATAAGATTTGAGTGATAAAAATAGTCAAGAATTTTAAACAGATATGGCTTTAAAAATTAATTAAAAAACAGAAAAATGCTTTATGTAATTCAGGAAAGCCTACATTACAAAGACTGGAAACATTAACCTCAAATGAAGTTTCAAAACCTTCTGATCTTTTGTCCAGTTTCTCTTATTTAAATACATACATATTTAAACAACTGCTTTAAGCTGCAAAGATATTGATATTTTAAAAAAATGCTTATTTCTGAAATATATTTCATATAATCTCAACCTTAAGGGAAATCACAGTTTTTATCCATAATATTTAATATATGTGAAAATGTTCACTTCTAAACCACTGCTGG